>NC_061850.1:30847788-30862788 GCF_019202785.1 Penaeus chinensis | reverse complement strand
CGCGCCGGCCGCGAGCCCCGCCGCCCAAATAGCCGAGTCTGCGCTGGAATTCCGGCTCCGTTTTCTGTGGCGCGGCGTCCGCCATGTTTGTTTACATCGAGAAATCCCAAAAATCGCCAAGGGTTTCCTGCCGAGTGTGTGTCCCTCGCCCGCCGCGGCATTAAATACGCACTCCTGCAGCATCACTCGACTCGCGTGTCACGCAGAGGGCGAAAGCGTGGACGTCTGGCCCCACGAGTTGATGGGCAAGATCCTACTTCATCACCGTCGACTTCTACCCCTTTTCTCCGAGTTATTTTCCCGTATGATGTCCAGATTCGTCCCGAAGAGCCAGCCGTGAGTATTCTCGCGCTCTGCACCCACTGGCTTGGGGAGGGACGAGTAGGACCTCCAGGGGCGCTAAGAACCGATTTCGAATCTGCTGCTTCCTCGCCTCTCTCTTCCTCCTCCTCCTTCGCCTTCTTCCTTTTCCTCCTTCGCCTTCTTCCTTTTCCTCCTTCGCCTTCTTCCTTTTCCTCCTTCGCCTTCTTCCTTTTCCTCCTTCGCCTTCTTCCTTTTCCTCCTTCGCCTTCTTCCTTTTCCTCCTTCGCCTTCTTCCTTTTCTTCCCTCTCCCTCTCCCTCTCCCTCTCCCTCTCCCTCTCCCTCTCCCTCTCCCTCTCCCTCTCCCTCTCCCTCTCCCTCTCCCTCTCCCTCTCCCTCTCCCTCTCCCTCTCCCTCTCCCTCTCCCTCTCCCTCTCCCTCTCCCTCTCCCTCTCCCTCTCCCTCTCCCTCTCCCCCTCTCATATTTCATCTCAGAGATTTCTGTTATATATATTTGTCTCACTGAAGCCTGTGGTAGGTATACCCAAAGAGAGATTATTTAGGCTTGGATAGACCGTTGGAGACCAATTGCTGGCGATCTGGGGCATGTAGGGCTTTGCGAGGAGGAGACGAGGCCTATCAAGGGGGCTAAGACAGAGGGAGAAATCATGCGAGACCTTCAAGAGTGCATGTGAGTCATTTTCGCCTTTTTGTTTTTGCGTGCAAGTGTGCTTAGATTGCTAAACTCTGTGGCTTAAAATTGATTTGATTGTCTCCAGTGAATTAGTGTGTGTGGACGAGTGAGTCGGCCGTCACGAATCCTTGACAGAATGATGGCCGACCAAATTTCTTGTTTTCTTTATTCTGTCAGTTTTTCTAGATTTACTACTGACTACTGTGTATGGAATGATGTATGTATTATTTACACATATTTAAGGATTCACACTGTAATGAATTCTTGAGTAGATCATCAAAATAAATAAATGGGAATTAAGCATGAAGTCACTAAGAACCCACCAGGACTTTTCATGTTTATATTTATAGGGATTTTATAATTTCTTATTCATATTATGAAAAAGGTGAATTAATGGTTAAGAAAAAAAAGTGATGAAAATTTACAAACTCTGTAGTAGTAATATATGATAAGAAATAATGAAATAGAATGTCAAGTCTTTCTGATATACTAATTGCATAATTAGGGGAAGAACAAATTTTACCATGAAAGGAAAATATTAAAAAATTATTAGTAACTCAATTGTTCATAGTAAGATAAGCAGAGATGTTCCTTCTATCCTTTAATTTCATTGTATTTAATTCCTTTCAGTATGAACAATCGACCACGTTACAGATCAATGGAGCTCACTTTGCCACCCCGGGAGCGTACCACCAGTACTGACAGCTTGATAGAAGATGGCACTAAACGCAGGTCTTCTTCTCGCGCCATCAAGAGGCCAAAGTTTGATGATGAACTTGTGGAGTCAAGTCTTGGGGGTCAGAGCTCAACACCCATAAGCAAGATACGCACTCGCAATCCTTCCCTTTCCACTGCATCAGACTGCTCTGTGTCATTGCCACCAACTCCATCTGTAACCTCAGATGTCCGTAAACGCTTATCATCAAAGTCTTCCAGCAAACGTGCAAGAAAGGGAAGAGGGTCTCAGTCCATAGTAACAAAAGATCTTGGACGCTGGAAACCGACCGATGACTTGAGTCTTATCATTGGGGTTCAGCAAACTTGTGACTTGGTCACTGTACACAGGGGTGTTAAGTTTTCATGCAAGTTCACCCTTGCCGAAGTTCAGGAACGCTGGTATGCTTTGCTGTATGATCCAACTGTGTCCAGAATTGCTCAACAGGCCATGAAGAATCTACATCCTGATCAGGTAATTCCAAGATTAATTTTAAATACTAACAGTTTAATGGCATTCCAAAATATGCTATAATTTTAAAACCCTGTAAAAAATACATGTGAAATATAACTATCTTTTTACCATCTGTAGATACAAGCTGTACAATCTCGTGCATTGTATAGCAAGGCAGAAGAGGAACTTCTAGGGGTTATAAAATCAAACTCAAACCCAGGACTCCAGACATTTGAAACACTCCTACAAGAAAATCCCAATGTTTTCTACCCTGCTCGTACAGCCAAGGCCCTGATGGCCCACTGGCACCTCCTGAAGCAGTACCACCTCTTGCCAGATCAAACAGTTCCTCCTCTCAACAAAAATGGTCCTGTGAAGGACTTCTCAGAGGCAGAGCAGCAAGTAAGTGACCGACATATTAAAAAGTTTTATAAATTCATATATATCCTGTCTTTAATATCATAGTTGTCAAGATCAAGCTTTCATACCAGTTCTGGTATTCTGACACTATTAATTCCCGCAACAGATCCATGACTCCGAGCTGTATGAAAGTAGCGATGATCTCTTAGAACATGAGCTTGGTGTGGCCAGCAGAGGAAGCAAGAGAGAAATACGGTTACTTGAGGATCAGGTTTCTAAGTGGCAAGTCCTCGTAGACACTGTGACGGGCATCTCTCCTCCTGAATTTGATAACCAGACGCTTGCTGTTCTGCGAGGCAGATTAGTCAGGTGTGTGGATGGTAATATATGTATTTTACAATGGAAAAAGCATGAATGTAAACTGTAAAGTGTTAAATTAAGGGATTCCTCAATGGAAATGGATAATGATGAATAATTTTATACAACAGGTATTTAATGAGGTCACGTGAGATCACCCTAGGTCGCAAGGCTGCCGGAGTGAATGTAGATGTTGACCTTTCTCTTGAAGGGCCAGCATGGAAAATATCTCGCAGACAGGTACTGTCATTTTCATATTCAGGTCTAATCTTACATCTTTCTCATTTTATAGGTCAAATGTAAAAATATGTATATATATATATATATATATATTTCTAAAATGGCTTCCAGATTTTAAACTGCTCTCTCCCTTTTAGGGTATCATCAAGTTGCGGAACACTGGTGACTTCTTAATAGCCAACGAAGGGAAGAGGCCTATATACGTAGATGGTAAACCAGTATTGGCAGGGAACAAGACCAAACTGAATAACAATTCTGTGGTAGAAATAGCATCTCTTAGATTTATCTTCTTAATCAACCTTGATCTCATCAACGTCATACGTCAGGAAACTGCCAAACTCAGTGGACACTAATGACACTCCATCATAGCTTGCCTCAGTGATATTTCAAATAGTAAGAAATAATCCTCATTACACACACACCATGAAAGGCCCCTCATCTGCAGAACATCATCATGTCACTCGAAGACGGTGCTTCAACTGGTTTAGGAATTGTATGAATAATTATGTACTGTTGCTTATCGTTGAGGTAGATAGTCTACTTTTCCCCTCCCTTCAAAATTTCTCAGATACCAAAGACAGTGATGGTCCTTAATTTACTTTTTGAACCAACAGAAAAGATCACAGGTATTTTTCATCAGGGTATAACGGCAAATATGTTCATTTAGTTTTTCATGTACCATTAATTATGTGTATTTGAGTGGTTGTAGGAATTCTTTTCAAGTGTATATGACTATATCTTGACATGTAAACAAGTGTTGTCAATAATTATAGCTATGCCATGATTATGGAGAGCTATAAATAAACCTGTCCATCAGTGTACATGTGTATGATTTTATGCACTGTAAACAAAAAGTACCTATGATTACTTGTGTACATATAATTTGATTACATACTTGTAACCATATGAGTACCTGTAATTAAGCGTACCTGTAATTAGTGTAATATTCTGTATTTCAGTATTTACCATATTTCCCTTTTCTATTAAAAGAAAATATAACCATACACTTTTAATAACCCAAACTTAAACTAAAAAATAATTCTTAAAGATTGCATTAAAACTGATATCCTTTACTCCAGTGGTATAAGTCAATAATACTCTTTAGTAAATCAAAAGCTATGTAAATATACTAAAGAAATTAACTGATCTTTCTGTATTTTTTAAATTACCCATTTAAAAAATACTATTCCTGTTCCTTGATATTTTCAGGTTTAGCAAAGTTCTGATACAATATATTTACACACTGCCTCTCCAAGTGATTATGTCAGGAAAAAGGATTCCTAATGTGCAGTCCATATTGGAGAGAGAACTCACTTCAAATTTAACCCACTGCTGCTGGGGATGGCATGGATGTACAGGCCATTTAGTTTATTAGTTAATAAGTGTCTTTCACATAGATGGCTCCACAGGTACTTAATCACCATGGAGTCAAATACTGGTGCTATCTATCTCCCTTATTTACCCTCCCAAGATTTTTAGAGATATTTTCTTTTATTTATGCTGATATGGGTAATGTTACTAACAATAATTCTAATATCTCTGATAATGATAGCACCACTGTTATTGATAGCTTTAGTAAAAAGAAAACATTTTTCCCATAAACTCAAGGACAGGTGAAATCAGGTGAGGTCATGAGATCCACTAATGGACTCCTCAGTGGCTGAACCCTTATGGAGCCATCTATGTGTAGAAACATTTCACAAAACAGATCCACAACGAATACTATATTTTCCTGGCAGCACTGGGTTAAGCATATGAATGAACAAATTACAATTTTTATGATTCAGTTCTAAATAACTTTACTGTGTGATATTCCAGTAAAAGAACAGCAAATACCTCCATATACTCTTTCTACTTTCAAGTTACTAAAGTTGCTAGTTTAGCACTGAGCCTTTCCTCTACACCTATTTTCTGATTTTGTCATACATATTTATCCTAAAAATAGTCTCATTGCCAGTACTGTTGCTTTTTGTTTTCTTTTTATGGCATACTGTTACATCAAAAAATCATAATTAATGTATAGTTGCTCAAAAATGGCAATGTCTGCCAGAAGTTAAAACAGTGTGGGACTTAACAACCAGATTTAATTTGGTACATGAATTTCTACAGATCTGATATAAAAATACTGGCTCATTGGTGACTTAGTACAAGTGTAGCCATCTATGTGTAAAACCAATTAAACAAGTAAACTCACAGTGGGCATGGCATGTACGTACATGCCATGCCCATTGGCAATGGGTTAATTTGCATATTCTAATCCTACACTGTGTTCATCTACTTCCATGAAAATAATCCAGTATTGTATTTGAATTAGCATTAATGGTTAATGGTTAATGGTTAATGGTTAATAGTTAAAAAAGCAAAATAAATGTGCTAGACATCTAAGGCCATGTAGCACTATAGTAAATGTTAGTGAAGGGTGGTTGAGTTAGTGATTAGTTGTCAAAGCAGGCCAAAGTAATTGGTGAGTAAATGGGTTAAGGTCGGGTGAGGTAATGTAAAGGGTGTGGCCAATGCGTAAGCGGGCGAGAGCCGTCTCCCAACGTCTGTTCCGATGAAATGGAGCTGACCAGGAGGAGATTGATAGTTTTACAGTAAGAAATTTATTAGTGTGGAGACTTGACCAAAAAGATTGCCATCGATTATACAAGAAGGTCTTAAAGTGTGGGTAATAATCCGTGGCTGGGATACGTGAGAAACGTGGTTGGTATGATGTGGACATAGCAGCGTAGTGTGCTAGAGTATCTGCCTGTTCATTGCCGGGGATTCCAACATGGCTGGGCACCCAGCAAAATTTGATTGTTTTATGGCATGTGGACAGGTAGAACAACCAGTTCTGGATCTCACAAACAAGGGGGTTGGTAGTGTGTACTGACTTTATGAGAGTTAATGAGTTACGAGAGTCAGTAAAAATTGTAAAAGAGGAAGAGGGGAGTGAGTATATGTGTTTTAAGGCAAAAAGGAGTGCATACAGTTCTGTAGTAAGGACACTGGATTCAGGAGGGAGGGGGTATTTGAAAGCACGAGTTGGGAAGATTACTGCAAAACCAGCACCGGAGGTGGATTTGGAGCCGACAGATGGGCAAGCAGAGAAGTTGAGGCAGAGGAGTAGATATGGCATCCATAATCGAGAGTGGAGAGGATCAAGGTAACATGAAGATGAAGAAGAGTTTTGCAATCTGAGCCCCAGGATATATGGGATAGGGTTTGTAAGATTCGGAGACGGCGGCGAGCTTTATCCTTAATGTAAAGAATATGGTCTCACCATGACAGTTTGGAGTCAAAAATGATGCCTAGGAATTTGGCAGAGGAACGGTATTGGAGTGGAGAGCCATATAAGAAGAGTGGAGGTAGGGGACCTACACGTGTGCGAGAGAAATGGATGGAGAAAGATTTGGAGATAGAAAAGTGGAAGCCATGTTTGTGGCCCAGGAAGATACTGATGATATTGCAGATTGAAGAAATTGGTAGAGATTTGGTATGGATGTGCCAGAGGCATAGAAGGTTAAATCATCAACATACAGTTATGACCGGGCTCCTGGTGGTAGAACTGAGGCAATGTCATTTACAGCAAGAAGGAATAAAGTGGTACTGAGCACACTGCCTTGTGGGACGCCTTCAATTTGAGGAAAGAAAGATGATGTGGCAGAGGCAATTTTGACCTGGAAAGTGCGTTGGGAGAGGAAAGACTTTATGAAGACACCCATGTTTCCCCGTATGCCTAGAGAGGACGATTGTTGAAGAATATGGTACCTCCATGTTGTATCATATGCTCTTTCTAGGTCAAAAAATATAGCTAGTATGGATTCATGGCGTGCAAATGCGGATGTAACATATGTCTCAAAATGAGCAAGGGGGTCAGCTGTGCTTCAGGCACGGCGAAAACCAAACTGGGAAGGAGAGAGAAGATTGTGAGATTCAAGATACCACATTAAGCGGAAGTTAACCATTCGCTCTAGTAGTTTGCATAAGCAGCTGGTTAGTGCGATGGGGTGATAGTCTTGAGGGAGGGTACCCGATTTATTGGGTTTCAGGAAAGGGAGGATAAGAGCTTCTCGCCAATGAAAAGGAAAATTTCCTTATGTCCATATGTGGTTAAAATTGTTAATAGGAAGGATAAGGAGGAAGATGGGGTTGTCGGAGCATACGGTAGTAAATACCGTCAGGGCCTCCATGAGTGTTGCAGCACGATTTTAGGGCAGCACTGAGTTCAGAGGAAGAAAAGGGAGCATTATAGGACTCAACAGAGGATAGGGTGAAGATAATGGGGGTACATTCCCTGATGGTCTTAATAGAAGAGAAATGTGGAGAAAGGTGAGAGCCACTACTGACCTGGCTGAAATAATCACCCAGTTCATTAGCGACTTGCCTCCTGTCTGGCTTCACGTAAAGTGAGTCCAGGTCTGAATCTGAGAGTTGCTACCTCAGACTCAAATTTGTAGGTGGGACATTCCCTATAAAATACATTATGGGGGCCGCCACAGTTGGCACATGTGCGTGATTGTGCAGAGCAGTTTGATCGGGTATGGCCAGGTTGGGCACATAGCAGGCATCTGGCTGTGGAACGACAATATTTGGCAGGGTGTCCTAAACGCCAACAATTTTGGCACTGATGAGGAGGAGGTTGGTATGGTCGGATAGGAAGGGATTCTCCACCTATGTAATCATTAAAGGGAAGGTCATGTCTACGGAATGTAATTTTGGCAATGTTAGTGGTTTTCTTACAATGACCAATGGGAGGAATGGAGTAGCATTGTACTGATGTCGCATCATAGTCCGTGAGACAGGCAAGTAAGTCTTCTCCACAATCTGACCAATCTTTGTTATAGATTGGGCAACTTGCTGGGGAGATAGAAACAGTTCCGGTGCAAGTATTGAGGGTTGGATGGGGTTCTGTAGGGATGGGATTACCATATAGATCAGTTAGATTTGATAATGTTATAGCTTGGTTTTCAGATGTATCTGTGACGAGACGGGAGTGGTCAGGTTGGCTATGGAAAGAGACTTTGCCTACTTGTTTTTGGAGACATTGCTTGAAGAGAAGGGTGTTGTCAGAGTAGGGAGCTGTGGGAGAGATCATGAAAAATCGGTCCCATTTGGCTGAGCTAAATAGAGTATTTAAGATTCTTGTAGAGGTGGGGGTAGTAGAAGTGTGGGGATGTGTGGAGGAGGGAGTAGTGTTGAGGGAGGTAGTGTTATGGGGAGGTGGGCAATAAGGCTGTAAGGTAGTAATAAGGGAGGATGGGGTAGTTGATGAAGAAGGTTGTGGGAGTAGAGGCGTTGAAGTTGAGCATGTTGGGAGAGTAGAAATGAGTGTTGATTAGGGTGGATACTGTACTAGTAGGCATTGAGGAGGGGGTAGTTGTTGTAGTGTTCGGAGCCATGGTCAAAGGAGAGCCTGGGGTCAGGGAATCAGGAGAGTTTGAATTGTTGGGGCTATTTGATGAAGGGGCCTGGAGTATGTTGGGGAGAAAAACAGTCCACCCCTCAGGGTCCCCTTGAGGGGTAAGGGCTTGGTATAAAGCAGGGGAATACCGTGACCATGGCTCCCTCAAGCCGTTCAGGACTGGCACAAAGTCAGCCTTTCATCCTTTCAGCATGGTTCTCACACCTTAGGAAGTGGATAGTAGAAGGGATTGGTGAAGGGACAGAAACAAAAAAGTAGGAGTGGAAAAAAGACCATGCAAAATTAGTTGAGTCGAGGGCTGAGTCCCAAGGTTGGGGAGTTCCCCATCATTGGGTCCCAGGCCCTGCCTCCTAAGCCCCCCCACGACAACAACGGGCAAGGGATTGGGGGGGGGGGGGGGGGATTTAGTATTAAATAATGCTCCATTGTATATGTCTATATGTAGAATACTACAAAACACAGCAACAACAGTTGGGAGTTTATTAATATTCTTGTAAAAATGCCTTCTTTTACTTCCACTACTTCTTCACTTTGATACTAACCTAATGATACAGTTGAGTAATTATATAAAATTGCAGTGTTAAGTTAGTTTGAAGGCAAACTAACCTAACGCTGCATATCATGCTCTTGCCAAGAATGGGTTCCTTTCTGAAATCATTTTCTCTAACACCTCTTCTGTTGATTCAAAAAATCTTAAAATATATCCACAAAGAGCAATGTTTTATTGTTCATATAAATATCAAACTACCCTTGTGTATATGTTATGACTTTGTATGTCTACCATACAACATCCCTTCTTTTTCTTTCATCTTTTCCCCCCTAATCTTCTTTACTTATTTTGAAACAATGTACAAAGATAGGAGATTCTTCTGAGAAATAGACCATGAGTGAGCACTTTTCATGAAAGCACTACAACATTTTATAGAGATATTATCATTAGTGATAATATAATTATCCTTCAGTAAAGGAATGAAAGACAATTTTTTTTTTTCACAACCACAGCTTCATACATTAAGTATGTACTCCTCAAATGACTTGTTATCAGCAACATCTTCATAAATCAATAAAAATCTAGCATAAATGAAAGTCCATCACATATATTGCATAATATAATGCTGTTGCTACTGTAGTAAATAATCATGCTGTTCACTGCTGACTTACCTTGACAATATTGATGACATCTGCTATCTTAATACCACAGGTGTTGGAGTCATCCACTCTTGTCATGGATCCAAGTGTTGGAGAGTTGATGAGACCTATTACCAGATCCAATGTTTGTGGGAACACATAGCAACTCTCAGCCATCATTAATCTATGACAGAAAGAAAATGGATAGAAAAAAAAAATACATGAAAAATGTTCTTGTGAGGTTATATAAAGGTTAATTGTTTCCATCACAGAAAAATTTATGATGTGTCATCCTAAAATATTTCTTACCTGTACATAAGGAGCTTCTTTATCAGTCCATCTTTCAGCGTGCCTTCTTTTGTCACAGGCCAGATGAAAAGAACGTCTACTTCATCTTCAAGGTCTTCACACAAATTAGCATCAATATTAAATTCTTTAAGTGTCTGCTGAACACTCTCCTCTTCTATGTATAGCTTACAGTTGGGAAATTCTGACTGCAAGGAAAGGCCAGCTATTGGGAAGGGAGCAGTATCACACACAATAAATGGATCAGGTGCTCTGGCCTTTGACTGCTTCTTTAAGGTGACTGCTGCTTGCTTAGCTGCAGACAAAAATGCATCAACTGTGCATTCACTGTTTAGAAACATTAGAGTTTCAGCACTGAGGTTTACACAGTCTCTTTCATTTGTGTTTTCACAAGATAATGATAACCTTATAATACCATTGCAGCTGAACTTTAGTTCAACCACCTCACTGGCAGTAACCTTTGGTAAATCTTCTAATGGATATACAGCATTTTCCCAAAGGGTTGTACATGTTTCTGGATTAGTACTTATGAATTCTTCATCATTTAAATATAAATTAAAAGCCAATACAATAGCATCAGGTACTCCATTCTTTATGCAAGGGATTTCAAGAGTTCGGCCTAGGTCTCCACTCAAATGGTGTTCAATATCCTCAAGGGAATTGAAGTTAATGCTTGTTAAGGGAATCCAGTTGGATAACAGTATGAACCCTCCTGGCACCTGAGATAGCTTCTCTGACATATAAGGTTCTTCAAGCTTAGCAGACACTCTCTTGCCTTTGAAGAAGGGTAAGTTTGGGTTTCTCAGCTTTGTTTGTCTAGATATATAATCACAGCTAATCAGAGCAATATACACCTCTGCTTTCTGGGGTATGACTTTGCCAAAGAGAGCTGGTGATGGGCATGTAACTCTTTCATCTTGATTTGTGATACCTGACCCTTGAATGGGGTTTGGCTGTTCTGGCTGAGGTGAGAGCTCTGGTGCTGGCAGTGGTGGCAGAAGGAGATTTTGCCATGCATGCTGTAGTGTTGGGAGAATGTGCTCTCCCAGCAGTCCAGCATCAACAGTCTCACTCACAACTAGACTGACCCTGTAAAACATTGGAATATAACTTGAAAGAAGTGCTAATAAAAAGAAAGACAGAGGGGGGGAAATCAGCCTCCATATTTTAGGGGGCTCTGTACAATATTTGTTTTTATTTATTTTTCAACTATATTGAACTATAGTCATCATCCAATCTACCAAGCATCTTTTACATTTATTTGCTCATTAAACATTATTATATTCATTCATATCCATCTTTAAGGTGTAATCAATATTTTGCAATACTTTGTTTACATGCTATCAAACATTCTATAGTAGAACTAAACAATGACAGAGGAGTATGAGTTACTATTCTAACAAAGATAAAATATAATTACCTTTCTGGAATATGAGTTGGAACAGCCAGATTGTTACTATGATGGCTAAGGACCTGAATGTCTAGCAAGTCAGAATTAGCCTGAAGAATGTCGCCTGACATTTCACACATAAACCTGTCCATTTCACACGCATATACAGCTCTGGCACCTGCCTGTTTGGCATACATGCTGTGGGATTGGTTGAAATGAGCCACAGTGAGAGAGAGTGAATTTTCATTTTTCCATCAATTAGTTCATAGAGAAACCCCCAAAATATAGCATCATTTTTAAAACATCTTTATTTTAGCAACAGCAATAAATCAGATGTCTTCTCTATCAAAGCAATCTCTCTTCAATTCAAAATAAATGTCATATTTTCTACCTGCTTAAAATGCTTAATTTTTACTCTTACTTTGATAAAAATCCAGGAACTAATTCTGTATCTGATACTCTTTTGACTTCAGTTCTAACTTCTTTACTTGACCTCATCAATCAAATAATTATTCTCTCAACTAACCTGAGTAAGCCAGTCCCTGATCCTATGTCCAAAACCACTCCATGCCCCTGGTTGACTGCGGCTTCAATTGCACGCTTGAACACACTATTTCTGTTGACATCATTAAGCATGGGCAGGTGCCAGCGGTCAACAAGTGCATTACTCAGCCGAGCTCGAGTTTCTTGGGCATTTGGATCATGAGTGCAAGCTTTCTGAGCCATGACAGCATAGGTCCATGCTTCATGTATGTTTCCATTTCTGCAATGAGCCAGGATAAGGAAACTAGTAGCATAAAAGATCACAACCAATTTATTGCAATTGACATTCAGATTCACAATAGTAAAGAATACACATATAAATGCATAAAATGAGGAAGAACTTTTCTGCAGGAAGTACATATCATTAAATACATTCGACTCCTTTTTATCAAACCATATGCAACGGGACACATCACCATAACTATACATAAATATCTACTCCTCTGATTAATATCACAAGGATAAATTTCAGAAATTTAGCTGCCTGACATTAAATATACACTAGAAAAAAATCTCAGAATGCATAATCAAAACAATCACAAAACCTCTATAATCTTTAAAATTTGTTTAACTTATCAAGCACAATAAAAAATGCTAAAACTACACTAAAATGATGAAACACAAGTTCAAGCTCTATCTGCTAAAGGTTGCACAGACACACAATTACCTGCTGATACTAAACTTAACATTAAATATCACTGTGTACAATATTGGACTACCGAATCACTTCTGATACAGGATGCTACATATACCCTTGTTTAACTCAAGGCTGTCAGGAAAATGCTGTGCTCTTTTTAAACTTTTTGTGAAATGTCTCTGCACATAGATAGCTCTGCAAATGCTTAGCCACAAAGGAGTCAATTAGTAGACTTTGTGACTTTTCCTGATTTCACCTTTCCTTAAAATGGAGGAATTTTTTTTTTAATAATGCTATGAATATGGATGGTGTTATTTTTATTATAATCATTATAATTACTATAATGTTATTGACATTAGTAAGAGCAATATAAGATAATGTAAAATATTTTCAGAAATCAAGGAGAAGGGTAAACGGGCAAGATAAACACTACTTGTAATTGGCTCATTGGTGACTTAGTACAAGTGTGGCCAGCTATGTGTAACAAAATTAATAAAGTAAACTCCAGTGGGCGCAGCATGCACGTACATGCCATGCCCGTTGGATTTTGGTTAATAATGATGAATATCATGATTATCTAAAGAAGTCAGAATGAATTCAATAAAAGCAATGCATTGAACTATCACACCACACATCTTCATACAAAAGCAATATGCACTACAACCAAGAGAAAAAAAATTACCCTGTGTAAAACAACCCTGACCAACATTCACATGAAGAAACATGGGCAACATAGCATCATTAAAGCAAAATATATAAGCTAAATAGAGAGCAATAAGTATGATGCCCAAGAATAAGGAGTCTTTCCCCCTAACTACCTTCCTCTTTACCACATGCAACCTTAAGACCTGAAAAATCCCAAAAATGACTACAGGATTGTAATTCATTTCACAACTATTAGGTTGCACATGATTCATATAGAGGCCAGATATTCCCTTACTGCATGTGCACGTGCACTAGGGAATGAGCTTGAAGGTAGATGAGTGTGTGTGTGTGTTTATAGCGTATTTGTGTAATGTGTGTGAGGGGGGATGCATGGTAGAGCATACATGTGTGCTTGTGTGTGTCTATTTTCAGTACTGACCAAAATGGGAATTCCTATATGAAAAATTAACTAAACATCAATGGCTGCTCCAGTTTAAATAACATTATTTACAAAGCAACAGACAAACAGAGCACTGAATCACACTGGAACTTGGCACTGCAGAAGCTTCCAGCTTGCTCAATTCTGACATTGATAACATTACCCCAGTGCTCTATACCAGGTCGTAAGTCATCCTCTAAAGCCTCAGGAATACTGAAGGAAAATAATTCAACAGGTGACCCATCAATGGAGCAATTGGCACTAAATTTGAAGACCTTCAGAGGCATGCCAGACAGGCTGTTTCCTCCAGACTCTCCCTCCCACCAGTATATATGTGGGTAGCCTAGCATGCACCCAAATATAGTGCTCAGGTTCAAATCCTCTGGCAACTTGACTTGTGTAGCTTTAATTACCCCAGATTTGACAGCTGATGATGCCCCACTATTCTGTGGCAAGCATTCCATCCCATTTTGTGTAGCAGATGCTTCTCCTGAGGAGGACATGCCTGTTGGATCACTCATAACACCATCTGTGGCAGCCTCAAGCTGACCAATGATGGAACTGAGGTGCGTACGGAACTGGTCATGGTTTTCACTACTGGCAACTTTAGGAGTCTGTCCACTTATGTCAATGAGCCACGATGGAGAGGCACCAGTGATACTCATCAAAGTACGGGTAGTAGTTGCAACATTTACAATAAATACATCTAAGTCTAGTTCCACTAAAACAAGTTTTGATATCAAAAGACCTTTTGACCGAGCTTGGTTGAGTAGGGCTAGTAAGGCAGAAGTGTCTGCTGTACAAACATCCCACAGAAGAGAGGGTTTCACACCTTGGTCTACTGCCACAAGCAACGGGGCTACTTCATCACAGTATTGGGCACCCCGAGAACCAAGGCACTCCCTGAATAGGACACGCCACGTTTCCAAAGACATTGTCTACAAGCAATCAAACCTCAGTAATAATCAAATCATCAGTACTAGTATTTCTATATTTCTGACTTTTTTCCTTCAATTGCTTCATATGCACTAGTTTCTTCCAATGATCTGTTAGTACTTCATCTACAACAAAGTAATAACACTGCTTTGCAACTAATCAACTACCTGTAGAGGGTCTTGGCCAGGAGGTGATGGATGTCTGGTGACTCTGGGTAGCGAGTGAGTGCAACCTCAAATATTGTCATTGCCTGCTGAAAGCCATTATTCTCTTCAACAGTTGCACTCCACCTTTCTAGAAAAAGAGAGAGAGAGAGAGAATGTGAGACAGTTAAACAGACAAATAGGCCATCCACTCCTATGAAAAAAGTATTCAAAATAATCCTCTTTTTTCCCCCTTCAAAGTACCAATCATCCTCCCACCATGGCCGTGAAACAAAACCTACTATA
>NC_061850.1:30840288-30842788 GCF_019202785.1 Penaeus chinensis | reverse complement strand
TTCCCCTTACACCCAATCCTCCTACCCCATCCCAACAAAACCCTCTCCTCTTATAACCCATCCATTATATGCCTTCAAGAAACTTTTCTTACACATTCTCCAATACCAATCCCCAATTACCATTTTGTCTCTTCCCCACACTCCCTTTATGTCTCGTCCATACTTATCAACCAGAAAACACCTTATGTCATAACTCCCTTTCAAACCACTGTCCCTTGTACAGTTATTCGTATCTTCGCCGTTGGATCAGAGTGATTTCAGTCTACTTCTCCCCTTCCCACCCCATAGACTTCGTTGCTTTTGAAAACCTAATTTCCCAACTTCAATTACCTTTCCTCATAGTACGTGATTTTAACTGCCGCCACACTCTTTGGGGTGATTCTATCACCAACACCCGTGGCCGAGCTCTAGAACGCTTCCTCTCCACAGCTGATCTTATTATTCTAAATTCAGATCGCCCCACACACTTTGATACACGCACGCAGTCTTTTTCATGCATTGACCTCTCTATATGCTCCCCTTCTCTTCATTTAGATTTCCACTGGTCAGTTCTAGACCACTTTCCCTATAGTGACCACTTTACAGTTCTCCTTTCTCCTACTTCATATGTACCACTCCCTAACTCCCCACGCTGGTACTTTGATAGAGCCGACTGGCGTACTTTCACTTCACTCTCTGCTATTCATACCCCTCCATCCTCCCTCTCATCTGTATCAGAAATGATACAGTTTTTCATAACTACAGTCCTAAGAGCTGCCCATACAGCTATCCCTCGAACCTTAAGACCCTATACCTCCAAATGTGTTCCATGGTGGAATTCTGATTGCACTAAAGCACTCCGTTTAAAACGTGCAGCCTGGAACAATTACTGCTACAAACGAGGTACCCCAAATCAACTCTCAGCTCTTATATCCTTTAAAAGAGCATCTGCCTGTCTTATAGCTGGCGAAATTATGTTTCCTCAATTACATCCTCTACATCAATCTCAAATGTTTAGCGCCGGATCCATAAACTATTAGGCAAACATCCCTCCCATCCAGCCCCCGTCCTCCATATTCGAGATATCCTCATCTCTGATCCTCCCCAAATCGCTAATGAACTGGGTGATTATTTCAGCAAGGTCAGTAGTGGTTCTCACCTTTCTCCACATTTCTCTTCTATTAAGACCATCAGGGAATGTACCCCCATTATCTTCACCCTATCCTCCGCTGAGTCCTATAATGCTCCCTTTTCTTCCTCTGAACTCAGTGCTGCCCTAAAATCGTGCTGCAACACTCATGGAGGCCCTGACGGTATTTACTACCGTATGCTCCGACAACCCCATCTTCCTCCTTATCCTTCCTATTAACAATTTTAACCACATATGGACATAAGGAAATTTTCCTTCTCATTGGCGAGAAACTCTTATCCTCCCCTTCCTGAAACCCAATAAATCGGGTACCCTCCCTCAAGATTATCGCCCCATCGCACTAACTAGCTGCTTATGCAAACTACTAGAGCGAATGGTTAACTTCCGCTTAATGTGGTATCTTGAATCCCACAATCTTATCTCTCCTTCCCAGTTTGGTTTTCGCCGTGCCCGAAGCACAGCTGACCCCCTTGCTCATTTTGAGACATATATTACATCCGCATTTGCACGCCATGAATCCTTACCAGTTTTATTTTTTTTTATTTTTTTTTTTTTTTACCTAGAAAAAGCATATGATACGACATTCTTTAATCTGCAATATCATCAGTATCCTCCTGGGCCACAAACCATGGCTTCCGCTTTTCTACCTCCAAATCTTTCTCCATCCTTTTCTCTCGCACACGTGTAGGTCTTCTACCTTCACTCTTCTTACATGACACTCCACTCCAACACCGTTCCTCTGGTAAATTACTAGGCGTTATTTTTGACTCCAAACTATCCTGGCGAGACCATATTCTTTACATCAAAGAAAAAGCTCGCCGCCGTCTCCGAATCTTACAGACCCTATCCCAGTTATCCTGGGGCTTCATCTTCATGTCACCTTGATCCTCTCCACTCTTGATTATGAATGCCATATCTACTCCTCTGCCTCAACTTCTCTCCTTACCCATCTTGATACACTCCATCACTGTGGTCTTCGCTTAGCCCTATGTGCCTTCCGCTCCTCTCCAGTTGAGAGCCTGTACACTGAATCAGGCATACCATCTCTCTCTCAACGCCGTGCCCTTCTCTCTCTCCGATGTTATGCTCGATTCCACCAACTTCCCCTCACTAAATTAATTATCCCACGATCACTACTTCCTACCTTTGCTTCTTCTCCACGTTTACCTACTCCTTTCTCCACTCGCATGGATACCCTCCTCTCTCATTCCCCTTTTCCCCATCTCCGACCCCTACCATTCTCTGTCCATTCAGTCCCTCCATGGCTTATACCTTGCCCCCATATTTGTTCATCTGTCTTCCCTGACCCACCAAAATCAAATATTTCTCCTACTGTCCTTCTCACCCATTTCCTTGACCATGCCTCCACTC
>NC_061850.1:30817788-30822788 GCF_019202785.1 Penaeus chinensis | reverse complement strand
CATGCCAATGATCACCTCATTACAGGTGTGCCTAATGACGACTTCAATGACGAAGTTGCATCACCTTCTGGCACTAGAAGGTTCTTCGGTCAAGATAATAAGAACCAAATGATATTAATAATATTAATAATAGATAAACGATACTGTAAGCAGCGTGGAATCGCTTCTGAATTTTGATATCGGTTGAGAGATTTGCTGGAATAGCATCTGAGACGTTGCATCGGCCATCAGGAAGTGGACGACTATAACGCTACCCCCCACCCCCCACCCCCAGTCCCTTGCCCGTTGTTGTCGTGTGTGTGTGTGTGTGTGCACATATGCATGTATATACATATATATATATATATATATATATATATATATATATATATATAAATATCTATATCTATCTATATATCTATATATATATATATATATATATATATATATATATATGTGTGTGTGTGTGTGTGTGAATATATATATATATATATATATATATATATACGTACATATACATATATATATGTACATGTGTGTGTGTGTGTTGTAGGCAACTAGAGAAATGATGTTTTTATCGCGCGTCGAAATCACAACGAAAGTGATAATGCCTCACGTTCGTCAGAAGACTCCTATAGACATGTATAGACATATACATGAATATACACACATACTTATATATGTGTGTGTGTGTATGTATATATATATTTATACATATATATATTATATATATATTATATATATATGTGTGTGTGTGTGTGTGTGTTTCTGTATATATTTATGCTTATATATACATAGGCACACACACACACACACTCACACATATATGTATATATATGTATATATGTGTGTATGTGTATATATATATACACACACATATGTGTATATATGTATATATATGTATATGTATATATATGTGTGTGTGTGTGTGTGTAGGTGCTCGCGCGTGCGTGTGTGCGTGTGTGTGTGTGTGTGTCTGGGTGAGTGTGTATATATGTATATATATATATATATATATATATATATATATATATATGTGTGTGTGTGTGTGTGTGTGTGTGTGTTGTATGTATATATATAAATGTATAAATATGTAAATATATATACACACACACACACACATATATATATACATATATATGTGAGAGTATGTGTATGTGTGCCTATGCACATGTGTATATATATATATATATGTATGTATTATTCGCAATTCACTCTTTCGGCGTGGCGATTCCGAAAGATTATACACCTTTTTTTTGTAAACAGTAATCTAAAAAGCAAAAAAAATTTTTTTTTAAATCCAGAATATTTATCCATATGCGACTATTGAAAGTTCGCGCGCCTTTCCAGCGAGAACCACAGAATGCGTCAACAATGCATGTGCAATGCCCCCCTAACTCAGTCATGGGCAATGGCCGCTGCAAACCCACCTAAGGCTAAGGGCCGACATTCCGAACGCATTGGCGATATGCAATTCGTGTCGAACAAATTGTACATGGAACAACGAAGGAAAGAACAATACCCCTTTTCCCTTTATTGCTCCTTCGGGGCATGAAGAAGCAATGCTGCGAAAAGTCCTTCGGCATATTCGTGTGTCTTCTTGTTGTTGCCTTCGTTGTTCTATTTGCATTGACGTTAGGTAAGAATAAGAGCGGTGACGGTTGCTATTAATAGGCGCTTATTCTTTAACCATCGGGCTTGACTTTTCGATGAATTTCTGAAAAATATCGAAAGATTCGAGACGATGCACAGCCGTTCTGAAAACATTCAACGAGCTCGTGGTTGAATTTCATAGGGAAATGAGTCAGAATAACATCCTTGGGTGATTTTCATATATAATTTCGTGGGTGACCCTTACCGCCTCCCCGATAATGTGTCTATCGCACATACATATATGACTTGGAAATTGTTTGCTTGGCCATTAGAAATCAGATGGACATTATTACTTCGCATTCTAGGCACTTTCATCTCAGCCTAGATGCACACACTCAAGTCTCGAAGATTTTAAAAGCAAAATAACCTAGGAAGAAACAGACCGCCATTTTTTTTTTTTTTTTTTTTTTTTTTTTTTTTTTTTTAAGAACGTCATATCGGACATTCATCTCAATCACACCTGGTTCCTTCGCAAGAAACTTGGTTTGACGTGAAGATGAGATGACTAATGTAAAGGGTTCTGCCCCCCCCCCCCTTGCAGTGTGCTTTGACCGTCACCTGCGGCAACCACTCGTGTGCCGTGGGCTGTGCATGTTCCATTTCTTTCTCCTGGAATTTATTTAATAGAATTGTACGTTTTTTTTTTTTCTTTCTTTTTTTGTTATTTTAAGAATATACAGATAAGCTACATGCTTGACACACACACACACACACACACATATATCTAAATATATATATATATATATATATATATATATATATATATATATATAATGTTTGCGAGCCAACGTGTGAATGTCTCTATACACACACGCAGACAAACACAAACACACACAAAATATGAGCAAAGAACACTGCACAAAAGCAAACAAACACAAACACCCCTAAACACGTAAACAAAGCCATTTATTCTTTATCAGGCTCGATATGAACACATCCATCTGATGAAACAGCAACGGAATTCGAACCCACTCGGAGCCATGTGTCTAGATGGAGTTTAGTTTTTCTCCAAACTGAAATCTCATTTAGTTTTAATTAACAGCTATTTCTAATCCGACGATAACGAGCTGGTTATGAATATGGATATAAACATAGTTAATTCGTCTAACGGACTGAACACGTTTGTCTCATCGCATATTCCTTCAATTCGTAAATATGTTGAAATCCGGTTTTTCGATGCGATGGGCGGTTAGGACACAGAACGTAAACACTGAAGGATTTCGTTAAATTATTCGGTTTTCTTGACTGTTTCATTACCCGGAAGGGCTTTACGGTCAACAAGGTCGGAAAACAGTGCTATATACATTCGTCAATCTATCTATCTATCGTTATTGATTTCTTTGTGTTTTTTTTCGTTTGAATTTAACTTTTATTTAGTGCAAGTTCTTTATTCATGAGACCCAACGTTTTTATCAGCATTTGAACAAGCAAAGAGAAAAACAAATCTTTTATTTTTTCGAAGTGATCATTCCGTTTACAAATTCATGAAAAAACGAAACATATGGACAGGTTTTGGCTTCGAATAAATCCCGATAAAAGTCGGAATGGCTGAGCCGACGGCAAGACAAAAATTCCGGGCCGAGCGAGCGCAGGTCGCGAGGAGGTTCCGTGCCCACGACGTCGGGTGTCGGGCGTCGGAAGTCCATTGTTTCGGGAAAATCACGTCGCAAGCAATGACCGAGCAAATAGGATATGATCGCGATCCGCCTGGAACATGTGTTTTTTTCACAAGTGCGTCGTGAGATGGTGAAAATAACAAGTGTTAAGGGTTATTCTACATAGTGGTGAACTCAGGTGGTCTTGGCAGGTGGGCAGCAGGATGGGTTGGAGTCGACACTTGCACTATACCACAGATGCTGCCCACATATGTGTGTACATGTGTCCATGCACTTGTCAAGCTTTGCACATTTGTGTTCGCCTTACGGTGACTGAGAGGGCGCGAGCACTTACTTGTGGCGCGAGCGGGGCGGCGGGTGGTGGTGCGGCGGAGGGCGGGCGGTGCAGGTGTGACGCAGGTGTTGGAGCGGCTGCGTCGAGCCGAGAACACGTGTGCTAACACTGACGACCCCAAACTACTCTCTCACGTATCGCTCGTCCCTCCGTCCCCTCCCCGGCCACGCCCCGAAAGGGGGAGGGGAAGGAAGCTCCTCCTCCTGCCCCGTAGCGTGCCCGGCCGCGGCGGGGCGTGGGCTTCGGAGCGAGGGCTTCGGAGTGAGGGCTCGGGACGAGGGCACGGAAGGGGGCACGAAGCGAGGGCACGGCCGGCCGAGGGACTGCGAAGGAATAAAGACACACGTACCTGGGTGTCACACCTGCCTCGGCGCCACTAATTGGGCCGAAAACGACGCTCGCTTAATTTCATTTCGGTTTCTTTTTAAATCTACAAGGCTCGCCCTGTCTCCTCCTCTTCTACGTCCTCTTTCTCACGCCTCTCGCTCTCCTCCGCCCTCCGTTCTCTCCCCTCTCCTTTCCTCACCCCTCTCTCTCTCTCTTCTTCTCCTCTTCTCTCTCTCCTCTCAGCTCTCTCTCGTCCTCATTCTCTTCACACTCTCTCTCTCTCGTCCCTCCCCTCTCTCCTCACTCTCTCATCTCTCTCTCATTCACTCCCTCCCTCGTCTCTCTCCTCTTCGCTCCTCTCTCTCTCTCTCCCATCCCTCTCTCATCATCACTCCTCACCTCTCTCATCTATCTCTCATCAAGTCATCTCTCTCTCTCCTCTCATATCCTCATCTCGCTCAACATCACTCTCGTCTCACTCTCTCTCTCCAAAGATAATCTCATCTCATCACGTTATCATCTCTCTCTCTCTCTCATCATTCTCTCTCTTCTCTACTCTCCATCATCATCACTCTCCATCGGTCTCTCACTCTCTCTCTCTCTCTCTCTCTCACATTCCTCTCTCTCTCACAATCATCTCTCTCTCTCCTCTCTCTCTCAACCTCTCACAATCCATTCTCTCACATCATCTCTCTCACACTCTCACCAACTCTCCGTCTCTCTCTCTCTCTATCTCTCTCTCTCTCTCTCCGTCTCCTCAATCTTCTCTCTACTCATCTCTCATCGCTAACCTCACTATCTCTCTCAGTCTCTCTCCTCCTCTCTCTCACGAACCTCCTCTTATTTTCCCTCAGCTCTCACCTCGTCTCCCTCCTCACTTCTCCATCCTCTCTTCTTCTCCCTCTTCATCACTCTCTCTCTCATCACTCATCATCACACTCTCATCATCTCGTCTCACTCTCTCTCTCTCATTTCTCAGTCTCTCTCTCTCTCTCTCTCATCTCGCTCTCTCTCTCTTCTCTCCTCTTCCTCTCTCTCTCTCACTCTCTCCTCTCTCTCCTCTCTCTCTCTCTTCCTCTCTCTCTCTCATC
>NC_061850.1:30811538-30814038 GCF_019202785.1 Penaeus chinensis | reverse complement strand
TAATAATAATGATAATAATAATAGAAATAAATAAATAATAATAGTCATTATGATAAATATAATGATAATGATAATAAAACTATTGATAGTAATAATAATAGTCATTATGATAAATATAATGATAATGATAATAAAAATATTGATAGTAATAATAATAATAATAATAAAAATAATAATAATAATAATAATAATAACAATAATAATAATAATGACAATAATAACAGTAACAATAATAATAATAATGATAATAGCTATGATAATTATAATATTATGATAATAATCAACAATAACAATGATACTGATAATAATGACTATAATGATAATAATAATGATAACAATAATAAAAATAATGTTGATATTAATAATAATAATAAAA
The DNA here is from genome assembly GCF_019202785.1 of Penaeus chinensis. Taxonomy (NCBI): domain Eukaryota; kingdom Metazoa; phylum Arthropoda; class Malacostraca; order Decapoda; family Penaeidae; genus Penaeus; species Penaeus chinensis. The sequence continues at coordinate 30,813,662 of NC_061850.1, read as the reverse complement.
ATAACAATGATAATAATATTTACAATAACAATATTGATGTTAATCTGAATTATAATAAAACATGTTTTATAAATAATGGCAATGAGAACCATGATGTATGAATAAAACCTTTATTATCTCTAGAATAAAAGAAATATCAGAAGTAAGTCCTGTTCTGCGCAAAGACAGCAATACTGGAGCCACGCCTCAGCATGCCGGAGAATCAGAGAAGGCCCGCTGATCTATTCCTTTAAAGTAACTATGACATAAAACACACACACACACACACACACACACACACACACACACACACACACATATTTATATATATATATATATATATGATTATACTGCCGCGATAGTCCAGTGGTTAGTGCACTGGACTCCGGCCCTTGTGGTCCCGAGTTCAATTCCCCGTCGCGGCGGTCGTAAAAATGCCTGCGCTCTGACTTCTTGCTCGAGCCCGAGAAAACGACATATCGCCTTGAGAAGTCAAACGCAGGTTTCGTAGGGGAAGTCACCGCCGTAGGCACAAGTATAAGTCCGCGGTTGATTAGGAAGGGCATCCAATCAGGCAAGGGTGACACTGCCAAATAACCTCTCAATAGCGCATTGAGAGAGCTTATGTCCTGCACTGGAATGAATGGCTGTATAAAAAAAGATAAAAAATAAATAAATATATATATATATATATATTCAGACAGCAATCACCAAGATGTGGCGCGCGTAACGCGGTCTCACCAACATGGCAGCGATCAAAATAATCCGGCTTCAAATTTTGGCGCGTACAAACGTAGGTTGCTTGACCTATTTTTTTTTTTTTTTTTTTTTTTTTTTTTTTAGATCAGTGGTTTCATGTAATTAGCAGCCTTCAGAAAATACTACAGAAGCTAATGTATTAAATTCAAGAAAATTAAACAATATATTTTACATATCTGTATATGATATCATATAATCAATTACCCTGTCATTTCTGGTATCTATCAGCTACCGACTCGGGCGTCATAGCCTACCGGCCTGACGTCATACCCAACCAACTCCGTCATTACTACTTCATCGCTACGTCACAGGGTACTGGAAAAGCAGAAGGTATTACTGGATGGACAGCCATGCACTTTCCACATTAACTTGTCTAGAAATCAACGAAGTATGGGTAAATACTTCAAAAGGTAGAATATTTATAAATTCACCTGTGACTCAATAATTAATTAATAATTTGCGATTAAAATATACATACTTGCATTTTTGGATTTTGAAGGTAAACTTATTAGCTTTATTAAAACATACTTACGAAAGTGGCGATGACGGAAATGAGTATAGTTGACTTTCGTAGTCTAGAAAGTTTTAGAAGTATTTACCTCAATGGACATATTCAAACAGATACAAATAAAATACTCATCTCAACAAAAGACCAGCCGACGTCTAGAGAGGAGACGGCCACAGAAACAACTGCCCTCTACCTCGTTCCTATTCCACAGCCTCCCACTCTGGGGTAAGGTCTATAGAGGTACTTATATAGACCTTGCTCTGGGGGTCCTCTGCGCCATGCCCGACCCGGCGCTCGGACCTTATCTGCGCATTATCTCAACCAAGAGGCAGACCTGCTTGCACCGGCTGACGCCCTTCCCACGACAATGCCAGAGCGCGGCCAAAGACTCGGTAATTCACTCTGTTGAATGATTCCAGTCCGTTCTGTGGTGCACACTTCCACGTGGAGCGGAGAGGTCTAACAGGCGCTGAGACACGGAAGATGAAGGTAGGACACTATGAGTTTTTTATTATCTTTAGTAGTAGTAGTAGTAGTACCATCATCATCAAGACTGCCATGCCATTTTCATTATAATCTCTATTAGTAGTATCACCATCATTAATGGTAGTATCATCATCATCATCATCAGCACCTCTATTGCCGTCAGCTGTTATCACCATCACCATCACTACCTCATTATGCGCCTTGATTCTCGACCCCAACAAGAGAGTTTAACAGCAGCAGACATTAACGACCCCCCCCCCCCCTCCCGCGACAGATCTTACCCTTCGCCCTTGCCCTGTGGGTCAGCGCCGCCCTGGCTCTTCAGGAGGAGAGGAGAGGAGTTAGCGGCCTGGAGGAGGAGCAGCTGGCGGAGGAGGAGGAGGCGCTGGCGG
>NC_061850.1:30804038-30806538 GCF_019202785.1 Penaeus chinensis | reverse complement strand
GCACATAACCGCTAACGTCCGTACCCGACACAGATGCATGCAACGCTCGAGACTGCCATGGAGAGCGGGAACTCAGAGGACATGGCGGCCTTCTGGCGAGAGGTCGTCGCTCAGAGTCACCGGCGAATGAGAGATGATCCCTTGCGTGAGGAAGATCTTGAAATAATTTATCGAAACGAAACGTATTTGACAGAACTTACCCTAAGTCTCATGGCAACGTGGTGAGAGACAGCACCATTATAAAAGAAAGAGAAATGAAATGGGTCAACTCTCTTTTTTTTCTCCTCACAATCTTGTCCTAGATTGATCTAATAAAAGAGTACAATATTATATTTATATTACCCTTACTTATTCCAATCCTTTTCCACTGATTTTCACTGACAGCCATTCAAACATAAAGAGCAGGGTGAAGCAGTGCCTATTGAAACGGAAGACTACAACCCAGACTGCAGATGTAGGGCGGCAAATTGATTTTCGCTCCGATTTAGCCTGACGTTCATAAACATAGATGAAACAGTCACAATATAAATACATTTTTTATATTGTTTCGAATCCACTATATGACGTATATCGCTTGTGATTAGAAAGCATGAAAGGGGGAGAGTGACAGACAGATAAAGAGAGACAGAAACAGAGAGCATAATATGGTCATGATTGGCATGAGACAAAACTCAATTCTAGTCTCGGGTTTATCAATTGGCAAAGGAAGTACAACTACCTAATGGCGATGGCGCGGCGCCAATTAGGCCCCTTTGGTTCCGTGTTGACGCGAGGTCGCGGAGGGAGACTCCCCCACGATAACGCACCTCCGGACTGACCTGTGCCCTTGAGACAGGTCAGGGATTGGCTTCAGAGGACCTATGACGTGGGGAGGAATCGGAATGATCTTCTGAGAGGCATTGTTAGGTTTTGACAGCTTGCCGCTTACCTAACACCTGCGACAAAAGATGTCTTTCAGACGGATTCAACCCCAGACCACGGCGAACTCACCATGGCCATATTATGCTCTTTGTTTCTGTCTCTGTCTGTCTGTCTCTCTGTCTCCCCCGCTCCCTACCCTACCTTTCTCGCTTTCATGCTTTCTAATCACAAGGGATATACGTCATATGGTGGATTCGAAACGATTTTTTTTTCTTGTTTCATCAATGTTAATGAACGACATACTAAAGCGGAACAAAAATCTATTTACCGTTTTACATCTGCAATCTGTGTGGTAAGGGTAGACATCACCAGCGGCCTTTACCCCCGTAACATAAATACTTTCGAGAGACTCATCCTTGCGACAAGAGTGACTGCCATTTGAGGGACTTTATGGTAAATAGGAAGGCCTAAGGGAGAAATCAGCCCCTTGCAAAAGTGATTAACACTGGAATGATTGACCCTTGTGACACCATCGGAAAGATTTGTGACATGAATATAATGCACTGGGGAGACTAACCCATGTAACAACAGTGAATACCATTAGAGAGATCCTCATGCATATCATTGATGAGCGATTTTGATGAACTGATCCACGTTGGCAAGAATGCGATTATCTGTCTGCCGTTCCTCTCCTGGAGCGACGATATTTAACTTTGTTTTATCGCCTATGTCAGCGCCGTGTAATTGTTTTCATTTAGTGTTAAAACAATAACACTAATAATCATCATCATAATAATGATAACAATGAAAATAATTATTATAATGATAACAATAAAGATAACTATCATAATGATAACAATAAAGATAACTATCATAATGATAACAATAATGACAATAATAATAATATAAATAAAAAAAACACAGATGATCGAAAGTTCTTGTGCTTAAAAAACAAATAACTAGGTGTAGATAGATAAATATGCCGGGAGTAGCGAATGAATTTGATGTCTGAAGTAGACCAAATAGTCGTGAGTGTTCATATCAAATACAACTCCTAATCTGGATCATTATCTCCAGAATGCCATAGGCAACACGTCTCTTATATGACGCATCTTGTATTTGTTGGACTAAAGTGTTTCTACGAGCAGAAAAGTATGATATTTATACACTAAATGGTTTTTCACTTGCCCGAATTGTATTTATTAAATGTTTAATTATAAAGGTGAAAATAATCACAGATAGTAAGTAAGATTCCTTCCTGTATGTTCTCATTTTCCATGTCATTATAATCTCTGATTTCTAAAACCTCAAAAGCCAATCTCCGCTATATTTTCAACGTCTCTTTTATCATAATCCATTATAAGCATACAATACTTGATTAAAATATCATACATGTTAAACATTTCCTCGGTGAAAACAGGTTAATTTGGAGATGCGATGCTGCAGATTTGTATTAACAAAAGTAGAAATGGTTTTAAGTGTGTGGTTATATAAGTAGTTAATTTACGCATGCTGTCCTTATCTGTGCATTCTGATAACCGATTTAATCTGATAAGAACGTGTAGCAGAAAGCGAAGACATGATGGAGTACAGAGTAAAATATGTATTTATAATAAACTCCAAATCATTCTATAACGTA
>NC_061850.1:30794038-30799038 GCF_019202785.1 Penaeus chinensis | reverse complement strand
GGACTAATCCTCAATAAACTAATGTTATTCTGAACAAGGCATTATGCTATGACATCTGCAGTCACTGGATTAAACAGTACAGTCCTCTTACAGTTTCTTACATGGCCACTGAATGATATTTTTGGATAGTAATACAAATGTTGTGAATCCATAAACTTTTTCTTATTCTACATTGTATTAAAAACAGAGGATTCTAATCACCCATAAAAGTAAATTTTTTGTAAACTTTAAAGAAAACACTGAGAAAAAGAAATAATCATTTATATACATTAACACACTATTGAAGAATTCTAAATTTGTTGACAGCTAAGACTTTCCAAAATTGCGATTATATGCAGCTAATTCCTGATCAGTAAGAACAGCAACAATCTTGGTAACCTGAAGATTCTCTGGGTCCATCTCTTCACTCACTATTCCAGCAACATTACGTAACCATCTGTAAATAAGTTGGAATTGTTATAAAAGATATGTATTGTAAAATTCCATTCCATTCCATTTCAACTCATGAGCTTCCCACCAGTAGTTTGACATGGCTTGCATGCTTCTTTCAAAGGAAATATACTACAGGATATTCCTCTCATAACAGTACAAACAACTAACTGTATTTCAGGGGAGCCTGTAGGCAGGGAAAATCGCCATGCGCGTCTCCCAGTCACCTTTAGCACCACTTCTTGTAAATAATCTAAAAATTCTGGAATACCTATAATAAGAAAGTACAAAATAAAGTTGCCTTGAGTTCAAACAATAAAGATTTATAATCACACACACTGTTGTATCATATATAGTACATCCTTGTCATGAATATTTCCCTAACCTTGACCAGTGGTAGCAGACAGCATGTGTTCTCCAAATTCATTTTCATGCTTCACCAAGGTTAAATCAACCTTGTTTGCTACAGTAATAACTGGTGTGTCTTCAGGGAGTGGGAGTGATGACAGTGTTTCATTCACTGTAATGCCTTGCAGCTCATAATCTGGGTGGCTGGCATCCCGTACATGGATCACTACATCCTGAAATGTTATTTTTGTTAGGCACAACACTATTTTATTTAAATTTTATACCTATATGTGCTAGAATTTTCTTTTTATGGAGGTGGAGGTGGAAAAGGAGGAGATGGGGGAGGAGGAAGAAGAAGAGAGAGGGAGACTGAGATCACGGATAAAGAAAGAAGGGGGAAACAAGAATAAGGGACACAAGGAAATATCATAATAGTACAATTTCTGCATTGCATACTTACAGCACAAACAGCATCTTCTAAAGTTGCCCTAAAGGATGCAACCAATTCTGTTGGGATGTCTTGTATGAATCCTACAGTATCAATAAAAGCAACTTCAAGGCCACAAGGAAGTCTGCCTCCGTGAGCTGTAACATCCAGGGTAGCAAAGAGACTATTCTTTCCTTCGGCTCTTTCGTCTCCAGTGATGGATCGAATCAAGGATGTTTTACCTGAAAATGTGCATTACACACCCTAAAATATATTTACATAGCTATCTACAGTAATATAAAGCTATTATATAATAAGAAATACAAAAATTACCAAATTGGCATAAAAGGCTTACACAAAAAATGCATAGTTTATATATATATATAAAAAAAAAAAAATGTGTAGATAGATAGATGCAAATACAGATATAGATATAGATACAGATAAAGATACAGACAGATATAGTTACAGATGTAGACAAAGATAAAGACAAAGATATATATATGGATATAGATACATACACATATACACATATAAAGCTATCAAAACCATAAACAAAAAAAATGCATGCTTATAAGGATAGTCACCTGAGTTGGTGTACCCTACAACAGCAACAGTGGGTAAATTAGACCTGGCACGCCCTCTTCTAATTAATGCTCTTTTCCCAGCTAGTTTGTTCAGGGCATTGCGAATACGTTTCTCTCTCTCCACTATAACCATTCTCTCTCTCTCTCCAGGCAGTCTTTTTCTGAAAAAGGTAATAGAACAATAAAACATTGCTATAGAACTCAAATTACCCATAAATAAATACTTATTTAGTTTAACTTCATGGCAACTATTTCCTGAAGTAATATTATAATTATAACATGTGAGTCCAAATACTAAATACTGCATAACGTAGCTAGCACTCAAATATTAACTCTTCATTCTTCACATAACAAAATTCAGCCATCTGACAAACCTGATATAGGGCAACTCAGCAAGGGCAACCTGCAACTTAGCTTCTCTTGTGTGAGCGTTGTGTTGGAAGATACTAAGGACTACAGAGTACCGATCCCAGACCTTCATGCCAAAGGCTGCTTCTAGTTCCCTGTAACCAAGAAAACAATCATGTCATGTAAGCATCAACTAGAGAAGTATCCACAAGGCAATGCAACAAAAGGTGTTCTCCCATAACATCCATTTCATAAGCTAATAATCTTATACCCATATTCACATAAACTGTGTAACTGTTGATATTACATAGTCCTGCACAATATCTAACAACTATACATATAAGAAAAAAAAAAGAATAATGGTAAATAAGCTATTAGAGATTGCAATGATATTTGGACCATGAAAGTTCAGTATGATTAATAAATTAATGATCATATAAATAATTAATATACTTTTGTAGTGCATGCATATTTTGGGGCAAATTTTTTTGCATAACCTAATTATCTGTGATAACATCAAAATAGTAGTAGGTTGCTCATAAAGTTTGCCTCTGATGATGGGACACAGATAACAAATTAAAAACAGGGTATAATCAGTAAGCACACATAAAATTAGTCTTCTAAAACATACCTTTGCAAATAATGTCTAAAACATGCATAGAAGACAACATATGCTTACTCTATCTGACTTCTCTTTAACATGTCAACACTGATAAACACAGATACTGCCATCCTATTGGTACGAGCCTCTGAGACGAGCCTTGAAAGAGTTCCAGAACCAAATATCATCTTCCCATCCAAACTCTTCACTGGTACCACTTCCTAATGAAGAAAGCCAAATTTTAGAACTCAACAGAGTTTAGGCAATGCAATAAATGTATCAATGAACAAAGGATTTTTTGAGGGAGTTTTGTCAGAAAATATGAATATTAGATAACATCACAAATGACTGAAAACACTATCTTAAAACATCATTAATATAATGACAAAAACAAAAAAATATACCTAAAAGAGATTAATTTTCAACAAAGCTCGTACTGAACTTCTGGAGGATTTTGAAACTGTTATTTCATCCTCCGAGAAAGCAATATTGTTTATATTGACTTTTTTTGCCCCAGAAACCATTCACAGCCTTCTTCCTTTTTACCTTCGCCACAACCTTGACTCCTGGAAGTGTAGACACCAATGTTGCCGCCTCTTCCAGCATCAACTGTGCGGAAGTGTTCTGCTTCATTTTTGGTCCCCACTTCACCCATGGCTGCAGAACTATAGTCCCAATCTGACTAGCACTCCCAGAGAGGTACTTCCTGATGTTCAAGTCGTCCATGCCTTCCCTCAGACTATTGAAATCCGGATCTTCGAGGATACTCTTCTCAACATCCTCATCTGTGTCCTCTGGGGGAGGCGTTGTTCTCTTGGTGGCCTTTCTTTTCTTTTTTAGCATGGATTTTGAGGTGGTGAAGTTTCTCTTATGGTATAAAATTGCACTTCTTAAGTGGTAACTGTCGCAAATACCTGTACATTTGCTTCCTAGGTTATCCCCATTCTGAACTTTGTGGTTTGCAAACTTGACATTCTGCACAGAAAAATTAATTGAAACAGTACTTGTACATCTGGAGCTGTTTAAGTATACCTGAGCAAATTTCATATAAAATGTTCTATGAACAGACTTTCCCACAAGTGAACTCAAAAAGAGGGCCATTTTGTTTATAAAATAATTCTAAAAATCTTTCAGAAATCTTTCAGAATAGGGAAATCTGATTTCTACATTTTCATTTTCTATTCTTCCTCTGCTTCAACTGTTTTTTCTCTTTCAGAAATGGGGTTTAAATATGTATGTTTATCTTCAGCTGCCATCCACCCAGCCTGGCAAGCCTCTGCCCTTATGGATGTGACTTTGTATGCAACAGCACAAGCAAGCAGACTGGACACTATGATGTGATTCTTGCGCCCATAAGGCAGATATTTGCTTGTCAGATGCTGTGTAATGTAAGTTCCACCAAATGCTGAAATGAAAAATAATGTAAACTAATGAACATAATTCATTGCAACAAATGTTGAGAAGGTATGAATGAGAATGAATATCTTCACAGCACAAGAGATGCATTTGACCAGTTTCATTTATATCTTGATACTGGTCAAATACATCTCTTGCACGGCAAATATATTCACTTATTCACACCTTTTCCTAAATATAATGTAAAATAAATAATTTTCTCAATAAATTTATCTATCCCTAAGTATCACAGGCTTTTTTTTTGTGGATATATACCTGAACTATTTACCTAGACAGAAGGACGAGAGGCCAGTCAGAAGAGTACGAGACATACACTCCATATAGCCTCCAAATGCTGGGAAGGCCTCTTTGTACTGATTGATCAATTCTGTATTGTTATTCATCTTCCCTAGAAATATAGAAAATCATTGAGAAAAAGAATTATGCAAAAAGAAAAGAAAGGAAAAAAATATTATTCTACATATGATAGCTTAAAAATTCAATCTGCTCTCAAAATTGTGGCTTTAGATTACAGCTTCAGGTAGATTACTGGATTTTGTCTCTTCCATGAAAATCAGAAGACCCAAAAGTCTGCTACAATAAGGCTTAAAATACTTTATTCTTCTACAGTAGAATCCACAAGATATGTCACATCCAGCATGCCAGCTCATATCAAAGTCACTATTACTCTCGCTGATCTCAGGTTGGTCCAGATTCTGAAGCACTGGGAAAAGCTCGTGATATTACAGTAGGCAAGAAAACAATCTACCCACGGATGTCCAGTGACTCACAACTTGGATTTTAAGTTCTGTGTGGTAATCCCTTAAGGCCTTCATAGAATCCAAGGATGTCCATGATACTCCTG
>NC_061850.1:30761538-30776538 GCF_019202785.1 Penaeus chinensis | reverse complement strand
TTGTATTGAAGCTATGTATATTTAAGTTGGTTATTTAGTAAATGATGTTTGTTTTTTTGATAAGTGTATATCTTATTTGTTGTTGTTTTATAAAGATTAAAGATTATCCTGTTTTATATAGACTCTGTTGTATTTACATTAGATAACTTTATATTTTGTATAAAATGTTTAGTTTTGTACTCATTTAAGTATGCTGATATTTTGTCTGAACATTTTTATCAATATTTAGCAAAACGTGATCTTATTATTATGCATAGGGAACTATTTCTGTTATTAAAAAATTTTCCTTTTTAAAATTCACATCTTCATGCAGTTATCATGGTTTTGTTTTTCAATTATTAATCTGCATATCTGTTCCAGGTCTTTGTTCTGCAAAATACCCACTACACAAGCTGCCTGGTTGGGCTGCTGACAGTGTTGGATATCATGCAGATGATGGAAGGTACAAGCATGTGTGGTTCACTATTCATTCTTCAGTGATCAGATTCTGAGTTTATTTGAAGGAGAGTTACCAAGAATGAAGTTGCAATAGAGAGTAGAAACCTTTATGGTTAATGATTAAGGTATCCATCTAGTAACAGGAATTTTTTTGTTTATATTATTAGAAACTTTTATCCTAAATATCTGCCTTTCAGATTATACAAAGCCCGTCCTAGAGGAGTTGTATTTGGCCCAAGATGTGGGGCTGGTGATCGCATGGGTTGTGGAATAAAATTTGAACAGATCTCACCTGAAAATGATCCATCGTCAGTACCAGTTTTCTTCACAAAAAATGGGAAAGAGGTTTGTTAAATCTTGTTATGGTTAGATTTACCAACTTTTATATTTATTTTTTTAAGTATTTTAGAGAGATTGCAGTGGATGACTCAGAAAATAAGTTCAAGAGATATGTAACTTTGTTAATATTGTTTATTATGCTACACCGATCTAACAGAACTAATAAGCAGATGTCTGAGTTCTATATATGTTTATTTATATCCAGGTATATTTATTTTTTAAACTATATTTACAGTGATACATAGTTTGTTAAAGGTCACTGATATCCAACAGGTTGGATCTGTAATGGTAAGAGTTCCCCCTGGTGGACTGTACCCTTGTGTAGGTTTGGCAGCAGCTGGTGATGCTGTCAGACTGTCTCCTCAACTCCTTTGGCCTCCCGATGAAGACACTCACATGTCAGTAGATTCTATGGAAGAGGAATGGCTAAGACTGCACGACATTCGACTAAATGGACAGGTATGAGGGCTTCCGGATTGAAGGTGATTTCTGAGACAGATCACTGCCATGTGGAGTGTAAACAAGAAAAGAAAGATTCTGTCTTCAGGAAAAATCATCATGATTATCAAGTAAAAATCACATTATGAACATATGCAAATTAGATACGAGCAGTAAGGTTATATTCATATCACACTGTTGAACTGAATTGAAGCTTTTCTCCTACCTTAAGCAGATGCTGGAGTACTGTGGCCGAGGTAAGAGCCTGGTTGATGTTGGCCTTGCTCAAGCCCGTACACCATTAAACACAACTTCGCATTATTTTGAAATGGAAATAGTTGATCCAGGGCGGTCTGGTTACATTACCATCGGATTGACGAAAAAGGTAATGAGCCCAAAGTAAACACATGGTCCCCCTTTGGGCTTTTTGAAATATGTGTTGTTTTGGAAGCTGTGTTACCAATAAGTTATTTGCTTTATTTTTTTATAATTTGTACAATTAATACTCCTTAATGCTTCAATTTTTTGTATGCAAGATAACTTATTTGCTGAACAACATAGTATTATAACTTTCTGCGTGTTCTCATTGTCTTTTTTTTTCTTCTTCTTCTTTTTCCTATTTCCTTGGATTTATACTTCTTTCTTTCCTTTTCACAGGAGTACCCCAAAAATAGACACCCAGGCTGGAATAGAGGGAGTATTGCTTACCACGCTGATGACGGAAGAGTGTTTGCAGGCAGTACGGTGGGCTCCCTGTTTGGGCCAAGATGTCAAAAAGGCGATGTCATGGGGTGTGGCATCATATTTCCCAGAGATTATGTTTGCAACTATGACAGGTAAGCCCTTTCTACATTATTATGTATCAATTGTAAAGTGTTGAATGGGGATGTAGCTGCAGCATTGTCAGGATTAACACTCAGTCAGATTGGAAATTTTAATGTTGCATGTGTACAGAAATGTTTTTTTATTGAAGAAACGTGTTTAAAAAAGTGATCAGTGAGCTGGATTTATTTGTAATCATTTGTATAAAAGCCACAAGGATTCTCAGTTGTCTCACATGATTTTACATCCCCACAGTGAAGGAGGGAGCATGGAAGAAGAAAGCCCAGAACCTTTGGAATGCGAGGACTTGCTGGAACATCTATTACAGTATCCCCAGCCTGGCTTGCCCCCAGATTTCTCACCGCAGTATCCACGTCTCCACCAGCACCAGCACCACAACCACATACTCACCACCGATTCCGAGGAGGATGAGGATGACGAGGATGAGGAGGAAGAAGAGGAGGAGGACGACTCACTTGAGCCGTCACGGCATCATCCAGTCGGAGGAAAAGTGCAGGTAGGCCCCTGGGATTTTCATGTGGATTTTCTTTAGTCATTCATTTCTCAGTTCTTTAATGCATAAGAAATTTAAGATCTTGTTGCACTATTTTTTTTTTTACGTTTCTATTTTGATTTTCAGTGTTAGTGATTCACTGATCAGTGTAAAGATTCTTACTTTAAAAGAAGAAATTTGAAATTACTGCAAAGTTAAGCATATTCTTTGGAAGTGTGATAATAGACACCATGCTTTGCAAAATTTTCCTCAGATCTGGGATTTATCTCACTTTGGTCCACAGAGTTGAATCCCTTATTTTCTCATACTTGACACATTTCTGCCACTTTCAGGTGTTTTTCACAAGGAATGGCCAGATGATTGGCAGGCGAGAGGTAGCTCTCCCCAAAGGAGGGTTTTTCCCCAGCATCAGTATGGGAAGTTTGGACGAGCGTGTGAGAGTTGACCTGCGACCATTGACTGGCTAGTACATGAATTGCATTGCAACACGCATCTTTCTATCTTAGAACTTTATTGATGCAGAGTAACATATATGGGTGGCAAACTACATTTTCTATTTATTGTACTACTTTATAACTCTGAATATGATTTACATAAATGACAGGAAAAAAAAAGAAAAAAAAATCCAGCCTTACATTAAACTTCATTTCTTGTAATGTGTCCTATATTGCATCTTTACTCACACATATATGTAAACAATAATAAGAATATGGAGAGAGAGAAAAATGCTTATTCTTATAAGTTCAGGGTCACTTAAGTGTACTGACAATAAACCCCAATATTTTCTATTCTTCTCTTTGTGTTGCTTTTACTTAGTAGAAACTCTTACTGTAGGCCTTTATGTAGAACTTTAGAACTGAAATAGTGAGAGAGAAGCTAGACCATCTCTCTGCATAACGGGTGTACAATATTTTTATTCTGTTACCTTTTTTATGAATGCAGTGGTAAAAGATCTGTATAGGAGAGAATGACACAATTTTCATGGGATGAAAAGATCAAAGATATTGTGTTGGTTTATTGCTGATGTAAACTCACTGCACAAAACTGAAATGCATGTGTATGTGTGTATGTAGAAATCACTTTGAAACCATTCATTCGGAGGAAAGTCTGTTCTCCGGTAATTTTCATGCTCTTTTTCAATATGGCTTTAAGGACATTGCCATGCAAGTATGGAAGTTTTTTTAGGGATGATTCTGTATTTTTGCCCTTTTAAATTAGTTTGTTTCTGTTTGGATGAACTTTGTTAAATACATTATGCCAGCAGTATCTTCTATTTGTGCACTGTTGTGCCTTAGGTTAAGAAAAGTGCATGTAGAAGACTTTTTTCTTTTTAAATATAAGTTTTATTTATACAGACTGTATTGATTCAGGAATATGGTTTTGAATTTTGCATCCTCATGTTCTGTTTTGTTCAAACTGTCATATCCATCACTTTCACACAGTGAATAGTCATAAATGTTAATAGGTGATGCAGCAGAATTTTTGTTTGTGTTTGAGATTAACTGGGCAATTTACAGAGGGGCTGTAGGTAGTAACATGCAGTGGTAAAGGAATTTTGTAATTTGTACTTCGGGATATTTCTTGCTTGACAGTTGTAACATGGATTAAGTAGCACAAGGCACTGCCTGCTCTATAGATATGGTGACAGTGAGGTAAAGACTTGGTAGGATAATAGTTATTGCAAAATGAATTTGGCTTTGAATAGCATATGATTACTTGCTCTCTACACAGCTGCTTGCTTTGTTGCTGCCTATGTTGTAGTCATCTACAGGAGGCAAACACAGGATATGAGCAAGTTTGCATATTTGATCTTCACATGGTATAAGATAGCACATTTACTGTAAGAATAGCATTGAATTATTGCTCAGACAGTAATTCATATTTGATAATGCAACATGTTAATGATAGATATAGCAAGGAAGAAACTAGTAAACTCTCAAGAATAGAAAAAAATGTGTATATACACAGTAGATATGCTGTTCTCTATAGAGTGGAATATGAAGACATGTAATTTTCCTCTTTAAAACACTGGTAACTGTAGGATATCTTCACCAGATAAGGACAGGAAACATACATTCTCTTTCTTTTGTCTTCATTAAGACACAAATTTTGCAAAAGCATGATAAAGTTTCCATAGAATAGCAGTAAGAGTTCAGACAGAAGACAAGTCAATCAAAAGGCAGAGATAGGTATTCCATATTCATCACAGCAAGCACTAAAATGTAATCATAGAAAGCGAAGGAAGAAACTTAAGTTAGCCCACTGCTGATGTGCTATCACATCATATTGAATAATCACAGGCGTCAGGTGATGTCTCACAGTGTCATGAGCATATGACTCAATTGCCAAGATAAAATCTTGCTTGCCCAACCACAAGCTGGCCAGTTACCCAGGCACAGCATATGGCATACTCTAATGTATGTCTGGCCTTGCTGGACGTTACAGAAGATTTTAGTTGTCATTAATGGGATGATAGTGTTGTAGCAAGGCATAGATGCATATAATGAATATAGAGATGTGATATATTCAGAATGCCTCACAATGGCCATGAGCCAGGTCCAGGAAGTTTAAAATGTGCAAGAATTTCATTATAGCTAGAATTCCACAGGGATTATTTATTGCATCAGTTCTCATTTTAGTAGATGATAGACAAATATAAGTATTTTTTCTATAACCAAGATTCTTTATGTCAGGGTATATCTAGTATTTCTAGATATTATATAATTATAGACAACAGGTTTGATGGAATCCATAAAAGACAAAAAAATATCTTATTTCAGATGATACAAAACAGTGGATTCCCGTATCACAGTTACTTCACCAATATGAAATAGGAAGAATTAATAATACCCTCTTTATTTATGCTTTCTATCTATAAACTTTTGTTCAGGGGAAGAAAGGTTTAAAAAATTTGTGTTGTATTTCTGATTTAGTTGATTTAACTGAAGTTGTTTTGTTTCTCTTGGTTAATATGAAAGAAATGATCGAAAACAGTAAAATTTATATGTATTTTTTTTTTTTTTTTTATGTCATTCAAGTAAGTATCTGTAGCATTATCATATGAGGTATGGTTTCCAATTGTAATTGTTAGCTCAGTAGAGAAGAGTCCGTTCAAAGTGAATATTCCTCTTGTAACTGTATCCAAAAAGGCTATTTGTCTCACACAACAGATTGGGTGTTTTTACTTAACATGAAAAAGTAGTATCCAAAGCCAAGACAGTGACATTGCTCAAATACTTTTCAAATTTTGGTAGGAAAACAGTAGGTGGTGTAGAGGACAGATTTCATTTATGTTCACTCATTCATTTTATTTGAATTGCAAAAGATTTTCAGACTGTCATTATAATCTCTTTTGTAATTGTGTCATATTTGTGAACTGAACTGCTTATGAGTGTTTGAATTGGTCTTTTATGGATAGGCATTTACACATCACTAGTTTACTGAATAGAGCAGTATAATATTATTCAGTTTTTCTGATGATTAGTATTAGAACAGTTCAAAATTAAGATAAATTAATGTATTCTTTTTATTACATAGAGGCATGTGTCCCTGAAAGTGATCTTGGAAGCTCCCTAAAGAGAAAACAGATTTATTATTGATATATGCTATGATTTGGCTTGCATATTTTTGTAGATATTCTAATTGCATTGTTAGAATAAAGTTAAATACCTTAGATAGACGCAAGTTATCTTTATGTGAAAAAGAGTATTCCACATTGAGATTCTGTGATTCTGTTTCCTCTTAGCAGATATTTTGCCCAAACTCAGAGAAATACCAACTGCTCCATGACAACATCTTCGTGTTTAGAAATAGGATGTATTTTTGATGTCATCCATTCCATCCTAAGTTTGCCTTGATGTTTTTTCCATATATAGTGATTATTGATTAATGGGCTATGATATAGTAGGAATTATTTAGAGTGGTGATTGCAATGCATTTTAGAGAACCAATAAGTTTATTTTATCAATTGTAGACTTGGAGATATATATATATGCCATTTGAAAAACAGTAGCTATATATAGGGGTATATTTCCTTGTTGCTACAGTTCAACAAGATTTGGACGTGAGAGGTGGGTGATATAGACATTTCTTTTGCCCTCAGGATGTTTAGTTTGATATATAATGTTGTCTATGTATGGCAATATAGAAGCTGCATTTTCATTCCATCTTCATGTCCAGTATTAATCTGGATTTTCTCTTCTTTTTTCTTCTTTTTTTTTTCTTTCATTATCTTCTTCTCTGGCCTTCATACGCAAGGAAAGAATGATTTACATCAATGGTAGAGAATTGGAAATAGAGTTCATAATCTATTCAGCAAAAGGAAAAGCACATACTTTACCTGTATTCTTGACAAATCATCTATAAACACAAAAATCTTTATCCGCAATCCATGTAACAGAAACTGAAAAGATGCACCAGTGTAGCGTTATGCCCAAGTATATATCTCCATACTCTGTTTCATAGTTATGGAGGTCAAAATATATACACATATATATATACACATATATATATTTTTAATCATATTGAATATACTGATTCTTGTAGTCCCATAAGATATTAGTCCCACTGTTGTAGCAGTTTCTGTTGATTGTAGTTTTAATCAAATGAAACTAGATTGCTGAGAGGACAGCATTTGCTCTTTTTTGGATAAGTAGGTCTAAAATGTAGAATTTATAGCATAGTCATGGCGATACAGTTGTTGAATGTGAACCAACTTATTTCAGGGGAATCTGTTCAAATTGTCCCTTTGGACCACGGAAATGTATTCTCATTATATTGCCATCCTTTTTAGCTTCCATATGCTCCACAGTCTTAAACTCTTGGCTGCTCTTCTGGATTTTGTATTGCATACTAATTGCAGTGGTCAAAAGCAAGAAATAGAAAATATGTAAGGAAGTGGGTAATTCAATCCAATCATCTGTATAAATGTTACAGAAATATTGCATATTTTGTGCATGATACTTGTATTGATTGTATATGGCTGTATCTTCAGTTTGAAAGAATTATAGGCAAAAAATTTACAGTTTTTATTGGAAAGATTGTTTAGATTTTACAACAGTCAACTGTTGACTAAGAAAAGGTGACAACAGTTTGTATCAAGGATTTAAAAAAAAAAATTACATAGGAATATCAGAAATAATAACCAGAGGACAATAATCACAGACTAAGATTTCTAGGTTAATTAAACATATTACTTTATTTCCAGTAAAAACAGCCATTTCCATCATTATTAAATCCTTGACACAAAGCATGATTCTTTGGCTATTCATTTTCATGTGTGGTTCCTAAGCATCAAAAAATATATAAATAATAGAAAAGGTATGCAATATAAAATTAGAGTATGCTGCTGAGATTGAAGTACTTGTTGGAACACTTAGGTTATTACAGACATTCCTTTTGAATTATTATATGTAACATTTATGACTTTAGTTTTACATCATTATTTATAGTAAATGTTACTACAGTGAAACCTCTCTAAAATATTTGCAGTAAGCCTAATAGTTATCAGTGTAGGTACAAGACTGCCCAGGATCATTCTAATAATTAGATATTGTAATGTATTCCTCTTATCCAGGTGTACTATTTTACTAGTTGTTTATCATTATCTCCTTATTTTTATGAACATGATGTGGTTGTTGCAAAATGTGAAGAGAAAAAATAGGTTGTGGGTAACAAGTGTGGTTAGTTAGCAGGCACCTGCATTGTAATTTTCATTCTCATGATATTGCTGTGTGCTGTTATTCAAAGTGGTTACAACTGCCATAATTTTGATGCTGAAAAATTGTTTTTATATTGTTTAGGCCAAAGAGTGCCATCTACTGCTGCGGTATAGAGCCCTTTTCATAACTGAATGATAAACAGTACATTGTGGCTTCAGTATACATATAAACAACTGAGAGATATCAGCAGACTGACAATATTGCCAGCCTCTGCTATTATGCTAATTTTTTTTTCTATTTCTTCACCTTTACTGGTTTGATATTCATCATTCAGGTTTAAAGAAATTATAGAAATGGACATGGAATAAGAACTTATGATAAATCAGAAGTGCCCAGATGCACTGATACAGAAACAGATAATTCCAGTTAGTATATGACACTAATAGTGTGGGTGTTATAAAACAACTTTCCAGATTAAAAACATAGTCATTTATACTAATTAAAGTACAGGGTCTGTTCATGTAGTCTGTTGTATTTTTTGTAATTACGTTGATCTAACATGATCCTTGATAAGGGTATTGGAGAATAACATGCAAATCCTCCAAAGTGTTTTGTTTTTTTAGGGAGGGAATAATAGATAGGAATTAGCAATATTTTGTCTGCCAAAAAAAAAGCTTACAGTGTTAGGAGAATGAAATAATGTCTCTCACCAGATACCAGCCAGTTACTGTATATGTTACTTTAATGAGTTATTACCTTCAAATTCTTTATAGTTCAGATAATTTCACATTGAAATATTGAACAGGACTGAATAAAAAAAATAAAAATAAAAAATTAAAAAAAGCCTTTTTCTCCAGATGCAATCATATTCAGTATTCAAAATTGGAAAAAATATGATTTATAGTATGATTTATATGAATATATATTTTATATTATATATATATTATATATATATATATATATATATATATATATATATATATATATTATTGAGTCCATTTCATCATTTTGTGTAATTCAGTCTCCATTTTTAACTTATTGATACTATCTTTCTCTTGTTCTAGCTTTCACACACTCAGAGAACAATATACAATTTAGTGAATTATAGAATGATTTGCATATTTTGTAGGGGTCTTGCTAAACAATAATCATAAAAGGATATATTATAAAGAGGTTTTACTGTATTAGATGTTTGTTGTTTTGGTTTATGAGAAGTGGTCCAACTCCGTCCCACGGAATAGAGATTCTTAGGCGCAGATATCCAGCACTTGTGTCTTTATTATTTATTATATTTAGTTGTTAATTTCATCGTATGTATTCTATTTATATATATTGTTTTTTAAAAAATATTTTACACACACACACACACACACACACACACACACACACACACACACACACACACACACACACACACACACACACATATATATAAATAAATACATATGTTTATGAGATATGTACACATATATAACTCCATATTTAAAGTATAAATTGATATATGTTTATTCTGTGTCTTTGTTGTATTCTCAAAATTATGTAACATGTTATATCTTGCAAGGCACAATTTTTGTTCCTTCTATAAAGACTCAAAGTACCTGGCTGTCTCACTTGCAGTGATAAATGTTGTGTCATGTGATGTGAATCATTATAATAATTATTTGTACAGTATGATTCATACTGTAATTTAAGATTGTAGAGAATCCTGTGCCACCGATATCTGTCTTACAGGTTGTTTACATGGAATAGTACACTTTATGAACAGATTTTGCATTTGCAGTCTGTCTGTCGGTAGAATGGGGAATGTCACATTTACTAGTAAATGATTCAGGAAATTTCCACCATATTTTTTCTTTCTCTCTTTCTTTTCATTTCTTTTCTTTTCTTTCCATATTAGTTAGCTTGTTATTGATTCAATATCATAATACAGTATTGTTAATGCATAGATAGTGCTGTATTTATAGACAATAAGTTAAATTTAAAAAAAAAATCTACAGAATTATGAAAAGAGAAAGCACTGAAAAGAATATAAAATCAAAAATACCTACTTAACAGAAACAGTGAAGATGACTCAAAAAAGTTTTGCTTTTGTGGAAATGAGTTAGTGAGTAATACTGCCTTCCAGTATAAGAATTGTGTTTTATTCTTGCTCTATAATTTTCTAGTTTTAAATCTCACTTATTTTTAGCTTTGGTAATCAATATTTATATCAGTATTTATCAGTGTTGTCAGGTGTTGGATGTTTTTATATTTATATTCATTTATTAATTTATTTTTAATGGATTTTCAGTTAGTCTTCTCTCCTTAAGGTAATTATTTCTATTATCAGAAATAAATCAATGGGCAAGTTTTTTATTTCACAGGACAAAATACTAGGGGGGGGGGGCATTTATTTATTTTCCGTTCTCTTGAAAGTTTTTTTTTTCTCGCTTTCTTTTTTTGTTTTGTTGTTTCATGATATTCTAGATTGAGGTCATGGAAAGAATGTGATTCTGAATTTTTCCATAAAACAACTGCCTCATTATCTCAGTTATTGTTGTAATTTGCATATTAAGTAATGAAGTATTTTTTAATGCAATTTTGTGAGATTTGGTTTGAGACTTTGCAATTATCCATTCTGTTGCAAAGTTTCAAATTGAGTTTTTCAACAGGATTGATATATGTAGCAGAACTTGTTTATACTGCTATTGATATAATCTTTTTACAGTGATATATTTTTTTTTCATTCAGCCAACTGTTTAACCTACTATTAAGGATAATGGATTTTTCAGTGTAAAAATCATAAGTATATGACATATACGTAGTTTTTAGTTTTATGCCAAATAGTTCATGGAAGTTCATTTTGATGTAATATGAATTTTAAAGAAATTTAAAAGTAGTTAAACATTTGAGGTATTATTTATCAATGTCAAAAATCTAAACTTTCAGATTTAATATGTGATATTCATTAAAATTTCTTACTTAATGATGTTCTAGTCTGTGTATTTGGGTTGTGTTTTTGTATTGAATAATGAAGAATAAACCTTAAGCATGTCTAGTTGGTGCTTAACGTTATTTTTATGGTATTATACATATATCTGTAAAGTGTGTTTTAAAATTGTTTGCCATGGCTAATGAACTTGATGAATTGATTGAATTATTGAGATTTCATAATATTCACACTCAGTTAATGCAAGTGTTTGAATTCACAGATACATACATTGCCTGGTGGATGAAACTGATAAATTGGCTCGCAAGTTATATGTTTCGTGGGTTTGCAGTCAAAACGACTAGATATTCTCACTTTTAAGAATCAAAAGAATTAGACTGTAGACTGTAAAATGCATTCTGGAGAGTTTAAAGGTGGTAGAAAATTACACATAGATTTTTTTACACTTGGCTTCAGAGATTAAGATTTAAAGATAGGGGAAAACAGGAAATAAAAAAGTATATTTTATACTCTGTATGTATTTGGAACTGGAAACCCAGATCTCTGACTTGAGCTGGTCTATATATTAAGGAAATTGTATATACCAAAAAAAAGCAGTTTTTATAGATATGAACTGAATACTTCTAAACTATTTTGTACTTTCCAGTAATTGGATAATTGGGTCTCTTGATGATTTAGGAGTAAATTGTTGTGTACAGATTATGCTTGGTTTGCCCACTGTAATATTGCTGGTAAGGTGAATAGTGTCCTAGACTCAAAAGAAACATTAAAAGAGTTTTATAACATCTTTGGTGATGCTGAAAGAAGTGTTTTTGGTGAACAGGGGAAAAAATGTTACTGTTAAGCATGTAATATGTTTTATTAATTTATAGTTATGATATTTTTAATATTTTAGGTTCACATTCAGATGTCATATTGTTCTTCAGATTATATGTATACATATATAACCAATGTATTACAGTGCATGAACGGTACAAGCATGTGTATTTTTGTTTCAAAGGCAATATAGAAAAAAAAATTATCCTAAATATATAGTCTCATAGTAAGTCCAGATAAGATAGAATGTAATTCCTTTAGATAGAAACTTGTGAAATAATATAGTTAGAGTTAACATGTTAGGAACATCATTTGACTTTTTCCTAAATGAAATCAAAGTGCATATGTATTCACACATGAACATGTACATTGACACATACACTTACACACAAACACACGTACATGTGCACACTCAGACATAAGCACATACACAAGCTTGTGCACAGTCACAACACACAAAAGACAATAACAATGCACAATATAGTTACAATACAACATACAACTCACAACATGCATGAACATGCACATGCACACACACACACACACACACACACACACACACACACACACACACACACACACACACACACACACACACACACACACACACACACACACACACACACACACATGCACACACACACACATATGCACACACACACACACACACACACACACACACATATGCACACACACACACACACATATGCACACACACACACACACACATATGCACACACACACACACACATATGCACACACACACACACACACACACACACACACACACACACACACACACACACACACACACACACATATGCACACACACACACACACACACACACACACACACACACACACACACACACACACACACACACACACACACACACACACACACACACACACACACACTGGCAACTGTGAACCTTTTATCTGGAAATTAAGTGCCATATCTATGATATGCAGTAATTAGAAAATGTTATTCCACTCACAAATAGATAGGACAAAATTGTGATATATCTGGTTAGATCCTAGTCAGAGTAAATCTTATTTTTTCAGGTCCATCAACTGAAACAGGACCATAGGAAGTTGTTGTTATGATTATTATTATTATCATTATTATTATTATTATTGTTATTATTGTTATTATTATTAATATTATTTTATCACATGTTTCATTTTCTCCTGCAAATGTGTGCCATGTACTGTATATTAGTTTTTCTGTGATATTATCTCATGTGTTGTGATACATAACTGAACTTGTATTATTGTCAACCTTTGCCTGTGTTATTGTTGTTTAGTATAAGTAATGTGTTTTCTATATATCTCTTTATTTGTTTTATGTTTTTTTATTTTTTTAATCTTATTCAACTAGTGCATTATGAAATACCTGAAACCAGTAGCTGAAATAACAGGATGAGAATGTGACCATTTTATTGCTACATTTCTTAGGCTTTTGTAGGATGAACTGCATGTTTGTTTGTTTTTCAGCTGACATATAAGGCAACAGGCTAAGCACATGGGCATATCCATTTGTGTGTTCACAAATACTTACGCTTACTTGCTACAAAAGCCACTGACAGTTCTCAAAAACACATTTATTCATTCACCTACTCACTCATTTATTCTTTTACATAAACCAGACTCTCCATTCATTCATTCAGGCATTCATTTGCCCATTCATATAGTGCACATACATTTAATCACCCAGTTTCACGCCCTCACCCACATTTTATACGTATATGCTTCATTTTCATTACATGATTGTTTTTTAGGCATTTGTTTATTCATTATATCAACTTTCTCACAGTCATACAACACATAATCTAAGCTAACCTTTTTATTTTACTAATATATATACATACAAAGCCTTGTCTTATATTTCAGTTCAAGAGTAGAATTAATTGTGATGGTTTCTTTACCATAATTTGGTCACATTTGGTAGTACCTGTAGTTGTGATGGCACTTGTTTATTCGGGTTAAATGCTTAATTACAGTCATGCACATTGTAATCTGAAACTGTGACCTTGTACAAAGAAAAACAGTGATCAGAAGTATTCAGTGATTAAGAATAAAATCAATGTTTGTAAGAAAAAAATCAATATGTTGTGCCATGCAAGTGCTTACAATGTTATTTCACTCACTAAGAATTCTGAAAGCTGAAAGCAATTATAGCTAATGTGACTTAACATGCTTCATCCTATGAATGTGGGGTGTTAGATATAAATGATTTGTTTGTACTCCATATATTCCAGCAGTTTCAGAGATAAATACAGATAATTCCACTCAGAGAAAGGTAGTATTGTTTTTCAACTATTTATTATTATTATATTAGCCCAGAGTTTTCTGCTCTTCTGGCCTATATGAAAGCGCAAATACTTTTTCACAAAGAATAAGGTATGTATTCATGTTATAGGAAGTAAAAGTAATGCATTTCATTATATACCAATTTTTGTAAGTATAATATTTATCATCCTCCATCCCCATGAAACAGATCATGTACGAAGAAGAAAATACAGGAATTAAGTACATGAATATCTAGATTATTAACAACTTCACAGTATGTCCAGTCATTTCTGAGACATGTCTTAGTGTAAGTTTGTTACCAAAGTGTATGTCATTGTATTGCCCATGTTACATAGCTTGTCTCATGATAAATACAGCTTGTTTACAGTTGTTTTGTATCTCCTGAATACCGCAAATAAGTCTTTGAAATGAAGATATACAGTAGACAAGCATCATAAAGATAAGAAGTTTGTATTATATGATGCTTTAACTGAGGTTAGTATTTAACTGCCAACTAAGATATTTTGTACATAGAAGTTTTTGGAACATTATTAGCGCATTCTAGCCTAAATGTGATGAGTCACTCAAAGACCTCTCTGTGACAGCTTACAAAAGTAAGGAAGAGCTTGCAAAGGCCAGTTAGGCTGATGCCAAAGTAGTATAGAATGATTAAACTCATGCATCTACAGAGAGCAGTTCAAACCAACAAATGACCAAGTTGTATACGCAATGTGTGTGTGTGGGGGGGGTGC
>NC_061850.1:30741538-30744038 GCF_019202785.1 Penaeus chinensis | reverse complement strand
CTCGCGAATTGTGAGGTAAAGCAGGGATTTCCTTCCTGCTTTCTGCTTTTTGTAATGTCTTTGTTGTTGTTGCTTTTGGTGTTCATTGCTCTTTCATTTAGTAGATCACTCTTTCGTTAGAGGAAGAAGGAAAGGATAGTAGGAAGAAAGGAATTAGTTGGTTTTTTTACTCATTCTAAGACGAGGAAGATATAGACACAAAACTTTAAAGTGTGAAGTAACAGTCTAGTCGCGTTAGAAAATGAGAATTCTTGGGGAGACTTAACAGATTTTATTTGATTTTATTTTATCATTTTTATGTATTTGTTAATTTATTTTTAAGATTTTTTTTGCTTGTGTGACGGAAAGTTGGTTACATTACATCGACAACTGTCCATTACTGTACCTTTTATAATCAACTTTTATTTTATTCATTCATTGTTGTTTTGGCTTGGCATTTTAGAAATAAAGAACACTGTTAAATTAACAATCATTGTTATTGTTATCACGTTGTGGATTTCACGTATTGACGTCAAATTAACTGTACCGTTGCGCAAGGTCTATATGAGTACTTCTTTAATCCTTGCGTGGTGTGGGGACTTCCGTGCGCGCAGTCCGTCGCACCCGAGGTAGTTTGGGACAGGTAGCTCCAGTGAGTCTCGATGAAAATCCCAGTTGGCAACTTCCGAACTAAGCACCACCTTTTTCGCTTTTTTTACATTACAAATTTCAAATATTCTTCTTCTATTTATTATTTTTATTTTATAATTATTATTATATATGTTTTTTGGTTTAGCTTTCATTTTTTTTCTTCCATCGTTATTGATGTTATTAATGAACCATTTTCATAAAATGCACTGAAAAACAAAATATCGCACAGACTGACCTGACAAAATTTAGGGCAGAGCTAGTGATGTCATCACGTTTAGCCAGTGAAAGAAATAGCCCTGAGATAACAGATATAGCTAGATACATAATTATATTTATAATTTACTCAATATGTTTATAGTTACCTGAAGCAAAACAAAAGTTCCGGTCTTATTTATGACAGTGAAGAGTTCCTTACCACTAACAGCTGTCAAAACACTCTTGGGATAAAGTACATTCAATTTTTGGGTCCAGCAGGCTAAATGGAAGTGGAGGTATCTACTGTGCGTTTCTGTACACCACCGATGTGGGGCCCCAACCAGAAACTCCTGACAGACTGGTAGCAGCAATGGCATGTCCACAACACGACCCTGACAAACTGGTGGCAGCAGTGGCACTGACACTCTCTGTATCTCTGTCCTGTTTTATATCTTTCTCCATCTTTGTAGGTCTATCTATCTATCCAACTATCTGTGTGTGTCTCTGTCTATCAATCTATCATTCTTCTGCCCCCTACCACTTGTATACAGGTTACAAAGGATAGCAGCATAATGTTAGTTTAAGGGTAGCAGACAGGATCAAAGAGCCATGTAGTTAGACCCGATAGAGTGCTCTGGATGTATTTGTGGAATGCCTCCATCTGCGATCGCTAGCCCAGGGATGCATTTAGTCTCGTTCTCTCTCTTTTCTGTAAAAGGCTGTGAAAGCCTCCTTTGTTGGTCTGGTTGGACCGCGATAGTGGTGTATATAGCTTGGTTCTTTATTGTTGAGCACACGATGCAATGAAGTGGAAACGGTGCTTGAGCGTGGTGTGTGGCTGGCCAGCCCTAGGGGGGAGTATTTTCGGTGTCAGGGCAAGTGTTCTGTGGGACAGATAGGGTCAGCCATAATTACCCTCTTGGCGCCGGCTGGTTTTGGAACCAACGTAGAAGCCACATGGAGCCTAATTAAGCTTCTGGTCTTCAGGCGCCATCTTGAGCTAATGGCTTGCACAAAACATGCTCATATTCACGCCATATGCTCTCTCTCTCTCTCTCTCTCTCTCTCTCTCTCTCTCTCTCTCTCTCTCTCTCCCCTCTTTTCTCTTATCTTGTTAAACCATAAGAATATTATACAAAAACATAAAGCTTTAAAATCTGAAACTGTAAAATCTGAGGCAACACCACTGGTATCGTTCAGTCCTGTGAATTCCTTGAAAATTCCCGTCTACCAGTTCTTGCTGTTTGTTGGAGGAAGCTCGGTTGCATTACAGTGACTTTTTGAAAATCGTTTCACACCTCGTGGTCTCGGATGTCTATTATTGTGCCTTTTATAATTAGTTGTGTTGCCAATGCTATTTTTGTGAGATGTAGAGCTATGGTTTATAGGTTATTTCGTGTTTATGTTTATTTTTATTTCGGTTGTTATTGTTGTCTGTTATTTTTATCGTCCTTACTAATGTTTATTGTACATGATGACATTTCTCATCTTGGCGACAAATTAGCAGATATCGGTAGTTCGTAATTCCGTAGAGGAGCTTGGTATTTAACAATTATTTTCCTTTAATTAATAGTTAATGTTTATTTATAATTATTTGTCTGATTATTCCCGGGGTTTTATGATAACTATTATCACTAACATTATTTATAATTATTATCCCCATCACCATCATATC
>NC_061850.1:30719038-30721538 GCF_019202785.1 Penaeus chinensis | reverse complement strand
ATACGGACCGGCACGGAGACGCCAAACCCCGGAGCCTCGTTCTACGTGGATTTCTAACGGGGGAGCCAGGTAGCCAGGTAACCAAAAGACGGCGCTCGTAAATGTACGTGGTTGGGATTCTAAACGAAAGAAAGCCGTCGTCAGCACGCTTGGTTGTGAGAAGGGTGGGGGGGGGGGGTAGAATGGGAGTGGGGAGGGGACATGTGTGTGTGAAAGAGAGAGAGAGAGAGTCTCTTTATCAAATAAAACATCCTTTTTTCTTTCTCTCTTTTTTTAACCGGGAAGGTAGTAAAGAGCTCAGTACATACCCTGTGCGTTTCAGGACACAGAGTGAGCTGGATTTAGTCGCATTTATATAAAACGCACCGGTCTAGTTGCCCTTCTGATGTGTTGCAGACCGTGAGTATTATACTTATGCAACATTTTACGTAACTTTTTTAGTGCAGTGAAATAGGTAAGGGTAGGTCATGTTTAGTACTTTCATTGTATCATATTCCTCTTTGTTGCGATTTTTTTTTTTTCGTGTGAAGAATGTGGGAGAGAGAGAGAGAGAGAGAGAGAGAGAGAGAGAGAGAGAGAGAGAGAGAGAGAGAGAGAGAGAGAGAGAGAGAGAGAAAGGGACAAGCAAACAAACAGGCCGAGAGAGTTTGTGTGTTTATCTTACAATGTTTCACAATTTTGTGCTTATATATGTACATGCACACACACACACACACACACACACACACACACACACACACACACACACACACACACACACACACACACACACACACACACACACAAAATATATATATATTATGTTTGTATTATATATATTATGTATATATTATATATATTATGTATATATTATATATATTATGTATATATTATATATATTATGTATATATTATTTATATTAGGTAAATATTTTATATATATATTTATGTATATATTATGTATATACTTATGTATATATATATTTATGTATATATATTATATATATTTATGTATATATTATATATATTTATGTATATATTATATATATATATTTATGTATATATTATATATATATATTTATGTATATATTATATATATGTATTTATGTATATATTATATATTTATGTATATATTATATATATATGTATTTATGTATATATTATATATATGTATTTATGTATATATTATATATATGTATTTATGTATATATTATATATATGTATTTATGTATATATTATATATATATATATATATATATGTATTTATGTATATTATATATATATGTATTTATGTATATTATATATATATATTTATTATATATATATATATATTTATGTATATATTATATGTATATTTATGTATATATTATATATGTATATTTATGTATATATAATATATATATTTATGTATATATTATATATATATATTTATATATATATTATATATATATATGTTTATGTATATATTATATATATATATATTTGTGTATATATTATATATATATATTTATGTATATATTATATATATATTTATGTATATATTATATATATATTTATGTATATATTATATATATATTTATGTATATTATATATATATATTTATGTATATATTATATATATATTTAAGTATATATTATATATATATTTATGTGTATATATTATATATATTTATGTATATATTATATATATTTATTTATAAATTATATATATATATTTATGTATACATTATATATATTGATATTGATATATATATATTATATATTTTAATATATTATATATTTTTATATGAATATATTTTACATGTATATTTTATATGTTTTTATATACATATGTATATTTTATATGTTTATATATATATGTATATTTTATATGTATTTATATATATGTATATTTTACATGTATTTATATATATTTATATATATAAATATATATATTATATATATTTATATATTATATATTACATATATATGTATATATTTATTTATATGTATACTTATGTGTGTGTGTGTGTGTGTGTGTGTGTTTATATATATACATATTGATATATATTGATATATTTGTATATGTTTATATATTTACATATATTTGTATATATATATTTATATATATATATATATATATATATGTATATATACATATATATATACAAATATATATACATATTCATATATACATATATATATATAAATATATATATATACATATATATATATATATATATATATATATATATATATATATATATATATATATATATATATATATATATGTGTGTGTGTGTACACCTTAATATATTTTTGCATGAAAACACCTTCAGAAAGATGGAATAATGCAATACCGCATTGATATAGCCGGAGTGACCTAGGTTCGAGGCCAGGTCAGGGATGATTGTTATACACCTTCAGAAAGAAAGACAGAGACAGAGAAAAAGAGAGAGAAGAGAGAAAGAGAGAGACACAGAGAAAGAGAGAGTCACAGAGAAAGAGAGACACACAGAGAAAGAGAGACACACAGAGAAAGAG
>NC_061850.1:30709038-30711538 GCF_019202785.1 Penaeus chinensis | reverse complement strand
CTCTCTCTCTCTCTCTCTCTTTCTCTCTCTCTCTCTCTCTCTCTCTCTCTCTCTCTCTCTCTCTCTCTCTCTCTCTCTCTCTCTCTCTCTCTCTCTCTCTCTCTCGTTTGTATGCTTATTTTCCTAGATTTTTTCCTCTAACGCCCCAAAAACAACTGCTCGGTAGTGGCCTAATTGAACACACTTCAAACCGTACATGCAGGTTAAGCTCTTTCTCTCTTACTCAATCATCCTTTTTATCACCTCCTTATTCTTCCCCTCTCCTACCTTCTCCCCCCCCCCCCCCTCTTTCTTTTCTTTTCAAATTTGTTCCCGAAAATCCTTGTTGGTGGCACCGTCTCTGGCCCTCGGCTTCCCTTTCCAGACCCACGCCTCGAACATTTCATTTCTTGTTATTTTTTTAACATTATTGCCATTGTTGCTATGTTGAATTACTATTTCTACTACTACTACTATTTTATTACTACTACTATTGTTATTTATACTTTTACTTTTGTTTTTATTTCTATTCTATTTCTACTACTACTACTACTATTTCTATTACTGTTACTATTACTATTACTATTACTATTACTGTTACTATTATTCTGTTATGGTCATTAATAATAATAATGGTTCCTAATTTTCTCTACACTTGCTCCTTCCCTTCGTGCCCGAGGTGCTATCCAGTTTCCAACAGTAAAACTGCTTCTCCCCGTCGTTATTAAACCCCTATCTCGAAATCGTCGCGGTTCTGAAGGTAACTCTGCTTCAGGCCTTTCTGTATCGACATTAAACCTCTTTATTCTCTCTCTTTCTAGTAACTTCTTGTAACTCTTTCCAGTAACCATCTAGCAACTCTTCTTGTAACTATTGAAGTAACTTTCTAGTACCTTTTTCTGGAAACTCTGGAGTAACTCTTCTTGCAACACTTTCTAGTAACTTCTAGTAACTTCTCCCTTTACTATCCATCAACACCTCGACGTTCCTTTAAGCCTTCCAGATCTCTTACGAAGGCTTTTGAGATGGAAACTTTTGTCTCAATAAACTTGTCAAATCAAAAAAAATCTTCCGACACGGCAGACGACCCCTGGCATCTCGCTTCGCTCGTTTTCTCCTCCCAGCAGCTGTCTTGTTTCCGATAAAGCTGCGCTTTCTTCGTATCTTTGCTCATGTTATACCTTATCAAATGTCTTCTTGTGACTGATAAGACGTTGCCTTGTATTTCTGCGGACACACACACACACACACACACACACACACACACACACACACACACACACACACACACACACACACACACACCGCCATGCAGTAACTACCTTTATCAGTCATTCAGCTGCAACCCCGCCCCGAGTGTTTTTGCTTCAGACTCGGAAAACAGTTAATTTGCAACACAGATAAAGTCCATACATACACGGTTGCGTTGTGCATTGCTGGCGAGGGTTTTGCGCGAATATGAGGGTTTTACTGTCAATTATTTGGTCCCTCCCTCTCTTTCTATCTCGCCATATATCTATACCTTTTTTCTCTTTGTCTGTCTTTATTTATCAGTCTCTATTTATTTTGATCTATCTATCTCCCTCCCTCTCCCCTCTCTTTCCATCTCCCCAGCTCTGTAGTGCTGTGAGTGTGATGAACGCCCAGCGTAGTCATCCGGACCCGCAACCTTCCCCCACCCACTCCTCTCTCTCCCCCTCCCCCTTCCCCATCACCATCCCTCTCTCTCCCCCCCCACACACAAACCAACAGGCTGCTCGACCTCCCTTTCACGAACCAACAGGCGTCTTGATTCCGTCTGTCCCTCCGCCCAGGGTATGGACTCTGCACTGCTTCGGTTGCTGCTGATAAAAGCCTCATTTAGCGTCGCCCCCGAAACCCGTCAGAGACTCTGGCGAAGATAAGGGTCTCCAGCCAGCGTTGTCTCGGGAGTGGCGCCAGTAGTGACCGCGGTTATAAATAGAACGTTTGCAGAGACTCGCCTCTTCAGATCCAGTGCTTACTGTAGATGTTAACGCTGCTTACAACAAGCGAGCAGGCAGTCCAGATGAAAAGGAAGAAACACCTGAGCAAGCAGCATTAGCGGCAAGAAAGCGTTTTTAGAAACCCTTGTGTAAGCGAATGCGGAGTTAATAAAAGGGGTCCTTGTATTTACTTGTTGTGGCTGGAGTGAGATTCTGGGTTTTGCTGGACTGGATCCGCTGGGGGATATTTTTTTGTCTTTTATTTCCACAACGCGGGCATCTTGGCCTTTTAGGATAGTGGGTTTGTTCGCGTTGGTCTTACAAGAGGCGGCGGCAGTGGCAGGAGTTTCGCAACTGTTGTTGATATTATTATTATTATTAGTGGTAGTAGTAGTAGTAGAGGTGGTGGTGATGGTAGTAGTAGTAGTAGAGGTGGTGGTGATGGTAGTAGTAGTAGTAGAAGTAGTGGTAGTAGTAATATTGGCAGCAGCAGCAGTATTATCGTTATCATTATTACTATTACTATTTTGGTAATAATTTGCAGTAGTGGTAGTAAC
>NC_061850.1:30701538-30704038 GCF_019202785.1 Penaeus chinensis | reverse complement strand
AATGAAGAAATTGTAAAAAAAAATAGAGAGAGAGAGAGATAAAGAAAAAGAAAATGAAAACGAAAACAAGGGAAAGGATATTATGTAGAAGAGAGGTGGTCATGTACTCACCGAGTGATTATACTTCCGAATAGGAATTAAGAAATGTCCAATAAAAAAAACATATCACAGAAACAAGTAAAAGATTGTTCTACAGAAAGAAGGTAACGTACTTGCTGGAAACGTGAGTTCCTAACTGCGTTTGTTGACGTCTGAGAGCGCAAGGTCGGCTGGACGGACGTGGGCGTCGCTTCGGCCTCATGACGTGGCCGCTTCGGCCAAGGGAGGCGAGGCGTTCACTCCACTTGGCTGCTGCTCCTCCTACGTGACTCGGTGTGGGCTGTGGGTTGGAGGCGCCCTGGGGCTGCCTGGGAGTGAGGACCTCGTCTAGACTGCTGTGCTGTTTGGTTCCTCTTTTTCTTTTCTTTTCTCCATTTCTCTTTTCTGTTTTCTCTTTGTCTCTTCTCTCTTCTCACCTCCCCTCTCTTCTCTCCATCTCTCCCTCTATTATCACTCTCCTCCTCTTTCGTCCCCTCTCCTCTTCCTCCCTTCCGCTCTCCCTCCTTCCTTCCCGCCCTCCCTGCGCAGCTCCTGGCTCAGCTCGAAGGACGGAGACATCACGTGCACACATTCGCCAGACTCTCTCTCACTCTCTCTCTCTTTCCTCACATGCACAGTCGGAACAACATTCTCATTGCTTGCAACTTTGAATGCAACGGGCGATGCGGGGCTGGGGTGTACGAAGGGGTAGGGGGGAGAGGATGGAGGGGAGAGGGAAGGAGGGAGAGTCGCCATCGAGCGAAAAAAACAAAAACAGAACAAGGACAGCAAACGAGGAATGTGCGAGCGTCAGTGGGTGCGGTTGGGTTGTTTGTGAGGGGCGCTTCTTTCGTGTGTGTGTGTGTGTGTGTGTGTGTGTGTGTGTGTGTGTACGTGCATGTATGTATGTATGTATGTATGTATGTATGTATGTATGTATGTATGTACGAGCGTCGGTAACTTGCCCTTCAAATTAACATCCGGAGAAGAGAGAAGCAGGCAAGCAGACAGCGGGCGATGGGCGTAGAAGGGGGGGGGGGCAAAAAAGATGAGTAACCAAAGTGCGTGGAAACATTACCCTCTTACCGTTATTGAGCACAGAAGGTCGCATCACTGCCACCTCTCTCTCTCTCTCTCTCTCTCTCTCTCTCTCTCTCTCTCTCTCTCTCTCTCTCTCTCTCTCTCTCTCTCTCTCTCTCTCTCTCTCTCTCTCTCTCTCTCGTGCAATTCTCTCTCTCTCTCTCTCTCTCTCTCTCTCTCTCTCTCTCTCTCTCTCTCTCTCTCTCTCTCTCTCTCTCTCTCTCTCTCTCTCTCTCTCTCGTGCAATATCTGTATCTTTCTCTCTCTTCTGTGCCTGTCAGGATGTCTCGTCCGCTGCCTGTGTAACCACCTGCTTATCTTCGCACCTGTTCCCATTTCCTCCTCTCTGTTCGTTTCGATCTATTCCTTCCATTCTCCTCCCTGTCCCCCTTCCTCTCCGCATTCACGCATTCCATTTTCCTCCCCCCTCCCTCTCACCTTTCCTCCCTTCTACTTCCCTCCCACCCTCCTTTCCCCCAACCTAGTTCCCCCAGTCCTCCCTCATTCCTTCCCTCCCTGCCTCCCTCATTCCTTCCCTCCCTTCCTCCCCCCCTCCTTCCCTTCTTCCCTTCTTCCCTCTCCCCCTCCCTCTCCCCCCCCTCACTTCCCCCCAATCTAGTCCCCCGGCCACGCGATCCGCCGGCATTCCTCATTAGGGAGCCGAGCGCGGACGTCAGGCGGAGCACGTACAGGCAACGCAGTCCAGTAGCGTTTCCAGTCGGGGTCTTTGAATGAGCTGTTGTTTTTAGTGGCCCGGCTGTCTGGAGTAGCTTCGGGTGTGTTTCGATTGATTTTGTTGAATTGGGTGTCTTTTTTTTTTGTCTTTTTGATTGTAGCGTCGTTTCTCTGTGATTGTCGTGGTTGCCTTTGTCTTGTGTTAAGTAGGCGTCTTGTCTGTCTTGTCACTTGAGGGTCTGTCATTCTCGTTACCTGTTCCTGTCTTGTCAAGTCATGTCACTTTTTGGACACGCGATGTCGCCTGTCAAGTGTTTTTTGCCTGTGTAAGTAATTTGTCTGCCACACACAGGGTATATGTTAAAGCTGGTAATTCGGTACGGGTGTATGATTTTCCTGTATTTTACAGCTTGTTGAAAGACTTGATTGCTGGTTTTGTGGGCATCGGGCCTTAATGTCGCTAGTTATGACTGTAATGCTTTTGAAATGTTTGCCAGTGTTAACATTGTTGTCTCAAACATTACTATCATCATTTTTCTGTATTTATTATTTTTACTAGGAGCGGTATTTGTTTTATTGCTGTCATTCGTATCAGTGTTATTTTATCCTTACAGTCCCTACAATGTCCTTGACCGTCATGTTATCCCATCACCATTACCAGACTCAT
>NC_061850.1:30664038-30691538 GCF_019202785.1 Penaeus chinensis | reverse complement strand
AAGCTCATGAGTAGATTATTTACCCAGAAAGTTTAATGATATCTGAAACTTCTCTTTTAGGCAAGCTGTTGCTGGAGCTCACAGACCACGTTCAGCCTGTCACAGCCCTGGCCTTCGCCCCTGACGGTTCCCTTAGGCTCGTTTCAGGGTCGAAGGACTCGACCATCAAGGTGTGTACTTGGAAATCTGAAGGAGTTCTGTTAGAGAGTGAGCTTGCGTGTTATGTCTGTCGTCTGTTCTCCCCCAAGAATAAAAGAAGTTTGCAGAAACCAAAGAATGTACAAATTAGTTCATGCCCTAACTTTTTGTTGCACTTAACAAGGGGAAATGTCTTGTAATCAAACTTTTAAAAATGACAAGATAAAAAAAAAAAAAAAAAAAAAAAAAAAAAAAAAAAAAAAAAAATCATTGTAATGGTTTAAAGAAAAATAGTACAGGTACAAGGTATCAATGCATGCCCAGCATAATTCAAGGGCAGAAAAAGAAATATAGATTTACAGAAACTTTTTCTTCACCACAAAAAAATAAAAATTTCACTTAACCAACTTTTTAACATTGGAAACCTCAGTAGAAGGTGATTTTGAATAACCTTGGTGAATGCTAAATGCAGGATCTACACTGTAACTGAAAAAGCAGTCACTTCATATGGTTGATATTTTTCTCATCAGAAATTCAAGTTGTACAATGCATAGTTTTTATTGCTTCACTTGTCTGAATAAGACATAATAATATTAATCTCATTAGTTTACTGCAAGATATTATGCAACCAAAGTATGAGGTGGCTGCTGCTTAACCCTGCTCCTCCACTGACTGGCGTTCCCCCAACAGGTTCCGCGCGGAACTGTGACGACTGCCCGGCCAAGTAACTCTTGTGCCCATGTTTCGAAACCGTAACCATGGCTGTGTACTGTATGTTTGGGATTGTAAAATTGCTTGTTTTCCCTTTCAGAATCATATTCCATTAACAAAATAGACTGGTTTAATAATCACAACTAAAGATCCTTTTTTTGTGTAGATGGTACCTTTTTTTTCTCTTTCTGTTTAATAAAGTAAATTAATAAAGTCAAATATAATTTGATTGGAATTTCCAGTTAAATGTAAAAGTAAAGTAGGCTTCAAGTAAAATTAGTAATGTAGTGAAAAAAAAAAAAAAAAACAGAATCATCATTTTGTTGTTAACCATCAGTTTTGATTTATCATCATAGCATGCCAAATATTCATCATCTGAAATCTAAAATTGATGTTCTCTGAGTAAGATTATGTGAGTAAGATTATGTGGAATAACAAGATTACAAACAAACACTTTTAAAACAACTATGTCACAGGATGGAAATAACAAATTTAATATATCAGGCAAAATTGTGTAAGCACATCTGCCTATAAAATGAAGGAAATGTAATTACATCACACTGAAAAAATCTTGTTATTTATATATGACCTTACACTCAGTTTCTTAATGTCAAATTCATTTGTGATGAAGATAAAGAATTTCATTGAGGATTTGTCTCTGCTTTGTACAGGTGTGGGACATGTCCGACGATGGAAACATGTTCAAAACTCTGCGAGAACACACTGGGTCAGTCAGGAGCTTATGTTGGTCACCTGATGCCAAGTTCCTCTGCTCAACTGGTGACAAACAGAAGGTAGGATGAGAGCTGAGGAAACTTGTCATATGCAGGAAAACATAACCACTTTATCTATTTTGCAATCTGAAATAGTAGTTTATTGGCAATTTTTTTTTTCTTATCAGTTCATAGATTTAATCACACTGAGATCAGACATAGCTGATGTTTTATACAAGGGAGTAAAATGTTAACATAATGATCAATGTCTGTTTTTATCCTGCAGGTGCTACTATGGGACATGGTCTCGTATAACTTAGCCAAGAGGCTTTCAGGACATTACAATAATGTTCTTTCATGTTCCTTCTCTCCTGATGGGGCCATGCTAGCCACGGCGTCTGGTGATACACGAGTCATTGTTTGGGACACCATTACGGGTTAGTTTGAAAATTTTGATTTTGACGAGATTAGATTTTTTTGCACTAGATTCAGACTGGTAGTTAGGATGTCTGGTATTTATATTTAGGAGTGATCCATTTTAAGGGTTTCTAGGATATAATGTTATTTTTGTATTTCATGCAAGATTGTGGCTTTACTGAATATAGTCTAGTCATTATTTATATGAGGAAAATTCCTTACAGGTGAACAACTTCGAGTTCTGAACCACATGAATCCCCCTCCTGGAATAATTTATATGTCTGGAGAGAACAACTCTGTTGTAAGAGGAGTGTCCTTCTCACCAAATGGATGCCATGTTGCTACAATTTGTAGTGATGGGTGAGTTACTTGAAAGACTACTAATGTAATCTCTCTCTTAAGCTCCTTCACTATGCCACCTTCCTCTGCATATATTGTCTATATATATTTAGTCATGGTAAGAAAAAAAACATGTGTGTATATATTTCTATAATTTGTATTAGTATTGAATGCTAAATAAGTCCTGTTATCATTATAGGTTCCTCCGGTTTTGGAATCTGATGATGGAAGAGGACGAGCCGGAATGTATGGGATCAGCTATGGACGGTGATTCTATGCTCAATTGTACATATTCCCCTGTTGGTGGAGCTGTAGCTGTAGGGTAGGTGTTACCTGTTCCTGGGAACTTAAGTTTGTTTTCTTTCTTTCTTTCTTTCTTTCTTTCTTTCTTTCTTTCTTTCTTTCTTTCTTTCTTTCTTTCTTTCTTTCTTTCTTTCTTTCTTTCTTTCTTTCTTTCTTTCTTTCCTTCTTCTTCTTCTTCTTCTTCTTCTTCTTCTTCTTCTTCTTCTTCTTCTTCTTCTTCTTCTTCTTCTTCTTCTTCTTCTTCTTCTTCTTCTTCTTCTTCTTCTTCTTCTTCCTCTTCTTCTTCTTCCTCTTCTTCTTCCTCTTCTTCTTCTTCTTCTTCTTCTTCTTCTTCTTCTTCTTCTTCTTCTTCTTCTTCTTCTTCTTCTTCTTCTTCTTCTTCTTCTTCTTCTTCTTCTTCTTCTTCTTCTTCTTCTTCTTCTTCTTCTTCTTCTTCTTCTTCTTCTTCTTCTTCTTCTTCTTCTTCTTCTTCTTCTTCTTCTTCTTCTTCTTCTTCTTCTTCTTCTTCTTCTTCTTCTTCTTCTTCTTCTTCTTCTTCTTCTTCTTCTTCTTCTTCTTCTTCTTCTTCTTCTTCTTCTTCTTCTTCTTCTCCATGAAAAGTGTTGGCTATGTTTGGATAGCAATACACTTAATTTGATACTATAAAATTACAAGGGTTGTTGATACCTATTTTGAAATGCTTTTAAATTGATAGATTCAGTTTTATTTAATCAAGGTTTGCAACAATGCAAAACAAAGTAAAGTTCATCTCATGGCACAATATTAACATTTATTGATAACCGAAAGGAAACTCAAAAGACATAACAAGTCCAAGATGAAAAGATCACGTGCATCTTCAACAACCTCTCAATTTTCACAGGCATGCCTCAGGAAGTGTAGTGTTCTTTATGGCTCCTCCACTGGTGCCTTCCCTGCTTCACCTCTCGAGAATGTCGATCAGAAAGTCCCTTGGAGACATCACCACAAGACAGGACGTTCTCCTGCCTCACACCCTGAAGCCTTATCTACAGTATAAGCAGTGGTGAAGAGATGATGCACGTTAGATGTGCAGTTCACTATAAACTTAAAACGGTGGTGAATCCTGATGTTTGAATGGATTTTATAACTTATTTGCTACATATTGTTTCTTTACTTTTATATTTATCACTTTCATATTTTGTAATTGGTTTTATATATGATTGGAGTTGTATTCAATTTAAGAATTTGATGGGTAAATGTTTTGTTTGAGCAGTGTTAGTAAGTTTCAATTTTTAAAAATATTATGAAAGATTTGTTATTTATTTTTGGCATCAGGTATTTGTGTGTATGTATTGCAGTGAGCTGTTATTTAATATTTTTGTATTTTCCTGATTTTTATAGTGATTCATGATTGATGTAATTTAATATAAAGCCAAATTGTATATGCACAACTGTTGAATAAGTTACAAGTCAATATATATATAGCATACCTCATTTCTCATCTCATTACACATTTATAGTTTCATAAGAAAAAAGGGAAAAAATCATCATAGCGCCTCACAGTTCATGAGATTTATTTCTCGCGAGCCACCTTTCCAGTACCAAGTATTCACATTCACATTCACATGTACTCATTTTTTTTTTTTAATAAACACTCCATGTGATTTCTTTATCTCCGACCTTCTTTATCTAGATATTGAAGCAGTTATGAAAGATTTTCAAAAATGCTAAAATGCAATAAATGTATTTTTCAGTTATTGTTTACAGGATACATAATCTAATGTGTTTTTCTGATACTACTATAAATGAAATTGAGCCTTTTTTCTTGCAATATGAAAAGTATATATATAATTTTTTGTCAATCAGCATTATATTAGTAATACTGTCTGTACATTGTTGTTATTTGCTCACATTCCCTTGTCAATATGTTAATTAGCCATTAAGTTTTCCTTTTAATATGTAATTAAAGACCAATGTCTTGTAGCCATTTTGAATTATTATTTTTTTTTAAAGCATATATGAATGTTATGGCATATTTTGATTCACTGTATAAATATATATATGTATATGTAAAAGTTAACATTCAAGTCTTTTCAAAACTACTGTATTTTTTATTTATATATTTTTAAAATAAAAACAAGAAAGTTCACTTTGTCTACATGAAATAACAGCTAGAATATATATCAGATATATATATATATATATATATATATATATAATGTTAATTTTTGGTATATTTAAAATTACATTGCAGAAATATTAAAACTATTTTATACACTTGATTTTTGCCAAAAAAAAGCAATTGTAAAAAAAAAAAAAAAAAAAAAAAAAAAAAAAAAAAAAAAAAACAAAGATTCTTGTGTTTCACACCTGGTAATACAATACCTATTAAGTGTTAAAAGTATTTCCATATAGAATTGTAAAATACAAGTATGGTCTGTACGAAGTATATTTCATTAAAAAAATCTGTCATCTTGTGCCTTTTATATTATTCTAATACTTTTCTCCTTTGAAGCGAGTCCCTCCCCCCATGTGAATGGCTGGTTGAAATTATTTACAGTATGTGCTGACTTGATGTTTTCAACCTGAAAACCTACACAAACTAACAGTAATTGATTTCTTTTAAAAAATCAAACTGCCATGTTTAGAAGATTTATAGTACTACAATCTAAAAAAGAAAATATTCATTAACTTATAATTTAAAATTTAACCCTCTGAGGTAGATGATGCACATGCAATGCTTCCTCTCTACTAATTTTAAAAGAGCAACTCTTTATTCATTCATTTTTAATTATCTACTGGCTGCCAGATGAAAGGATTGGAAACCTAAGTCAGCTACTCGAACAGCATTAAAATACAACCATTTCTTCACCAAAGTCAAACTTTATATGTACCTGAAATCACAATACAAGATCCTGAACAGAAACCTCCCTATCTTTTACATTGCCTGCTTCTCTTTAATAGTTTCAATCAAGTCTTCTTCTTTCCATTGTTTACCATACCTTTTTCAGTAATGGAGACTCCCAAATAAACCTTCACATAACTGCTCACTGGCTTTCAATATTTTGATAGCTTTGCTTACATTGATAAAAAAAAAAAAAAAAAAGGGAAAAAGGAAAGACTGTTGACATTTACAAAAATAAATGAAAAGGCGTCCTATTTATTTACAAGGAATGACATGACTAAGGAAGGACAGAGACTGAGTATTTTACCCAATGCCAACAGCCGTGGCATGTACATACATGGCATGCCCACTCTAAGTTTACTTGTTTAATTGTTTTAACACATACATGGCTACACTTGTACTAAGTCACCAAAGAATCAATTACAAGTACTGCCTGTCTCGCCAATTCAAGGAAAGATGAAATCAGATTAGGTCACAAGGTATATTAATTGACTTCTTTGTGGCTAAGCACTAGCAGAGCCATCTATCTTTTGACCAGCAGAAAAATGGGTAAACTGAAAATATGCATTTGAAGGTAAAATTTTGAATTGTGAGATTGACAGGTTGTAACTATTTACCTCCACATACTCAATATTATAAAAAAACAAACATATTTCTAACAATTTTTCATGACTTTTCTCTTGACTCATGATATAGTGCATGAAATTGTGGTAAATTTCATAGTTACACAATTCTGACCCTCTATCATGACATGAACTTCCATGAATTTCAGTGTCCATGAATTTCAGTGTCATTATCACATGCTTTCAGTTATAATACATCATCCAATCTTGTGAAGATAAAATAGCATATCACCCTCAATTCTGGAGTACGCTTGATTCCCTAAGTCTCTTTTGAGAAAAAATAATGAGATTGTGGAAGGATGCTAATTTCAATAAAAGGTAACACAAATATGCATAAAGGTTTACAAAATCCAAACACTTGTAAGCACAAGTAGAAAATCAGGCGATCAGAATAAAAAAGCAACTTAGCAAATGAGATTACTCCAGAGTTCAGGGTGAGCTGCCCATTTTTCCTTTCCCGAGATAAGATGAACCATAGTTTAAGCCACTGGAGTTTCATGGAGAAAAATGGACTTGGACCTGACCACCTTTTTACCAACCCTCGTACAGTCCTCCAAAAAGAATTTCTTCACCCACACGGTTAAAAAAACATGTATCATTCCATTCTTTGGAGTGTCTAATTAGCTTGAAATGCCCCCACCAGATTTAAATATTCACTCCTTTCTGCCCTTCCAAGTTTATAAAATACAAAAGATAAGATGAAAAATATATGTACATATTCATTTTTTGTCTGAGTGTGGGCAGAAACAAAGAAAATCATCTCCTTTGATGGAAGACTTGCATAGATAAATATGAGATGAGCATATTATGAAAGTAAACATAAATTACATTTTTATATTCAACATTTAGATACAAAATGTTTGAAAGGTTATGAGAAGATGCTATAATGTTCTTTGAAAGTGGGATCAGATTGCAAAAACCCAAAATTTTACAAGTGCCTAAAACCACAACTCTGTTGGCTTAAAAAAAAAGTTACTTAAAATTGCCTCTGATATCTGAATGAATATCTATTTGATGCCTAACATTTTTTCCTTAAAGAAGTATATTCAATGTACAAAATAATGCACTGCATATACAAATAACAATTTTATTTTCAATTGTTCAGTCAAGACTTATATAAATCAACTGCAATATCAAAAATTAAAAAAGAGAATACATACTGGCATTTGCAATAGGAGTTCACTGTTCATATTAAGGTACAATTTATTCCTGACTGTTTTAGTTATGATTTATGATATGATAACAATAACTACAGTATCAAAATATAAAACACTTGATGATTATTTTTCAAGATATCAGGTACACTGGTATCTATCTAATGCCACATCCATACACAAACTAATGGGGATATGGTTTGCATATCCTGTTTCTGACTAGATGATTTCACTGAAAGTTTCTACAGGTGACTGTATATACAATTATTCATAAGACATCTTATCCTGTCTCTGACTTGTTGAACCTTGATATTGAAATTATCACCTGATTTCCAAACATTAAAACTTTCTATGAAATACATCTTACAATGACACATCAAATATTTAACAGAGAAAAAAAATAGTATATACATATAAACAATGTCTATGAAAAAGGTTATATATATATATATATATATATATATATATATATATATATATATATATATATATATATAAATGTGTGTGTGTGTGTGTGTGTGTGTGTGTGTGTGTGTGTGTGTGTGTGTGTGTGTGTGTGTGTGTGTGTGTGTGTGTGTGTGTGTGTGTGTGTGTGTGTATATATATATATATATATATATATATATATATATATATATATATATATATATATATATATGTATATGTATATATGTATATATGTATATATGTATATATGTATATATGTATGTATATAAATATGTATGTATATAAATATGTATGTATATAAATATGTATGTATATAAATATGTATGTATATAAATATGTATGTATATAAATATATATATATATATATATATATATATATATATATATATATATATGTACATATAAATAAAGCCAATATACATAAAAAAACAACAATGTATATACATCACATCCAAAAAGATTACACATTCAGCAAGTATTTTGGCGGTTCTCATTTGTGGGACAGATCCTTGAGATCAGTCCATTAATTAAGAACACAGAATATTTTCAACACTTTCTACAATTCACTGTCTTCTATTTTCATCTTAATCTTGGAGTCTTACTATAGTTTTGGATATTGTGTAAGTTCTGGACCCTTTCCTTTTACCAAGTTTCTCTACACCAAAATATAAAGGTTTTTTCTCCCTTAAAAGGGACCAGATCAACACTGCCGTTTTCCTCTCCGGTTTTCTTACAACCCATCTGAATGATGGCTCCACACCTGGAATTTGAAATGCTTAAGTGAGTGTCTATTCTGTTCTGCTAACTGAATTAATAATATCTTCTAAAAAAGAGGATGAATAATTTTTTTAAAACTCTTATGTTAATGTTTTGATATAATACATAAAGAAAAATATCCATCACTAGTCTAATGCATGAACAAATCTTTTGACTTTATACCCAAGATTTCTACACACGAAAGGTCACAGCAACATCACTCCATAACAGAGCGAAAGTAAC
Source organism: Penaeus chinensis (assembly GCF_019202785.1). Lineage (NCBI taxonomy): Eukaryota > Metazoa > Arthropoda > Malacostraca > Decapoda > Penaeidae > Penaeus > Penaeus chinensis. Next base: position 30,682,831 of record NC_061850.1, on the reverse strand, counting down.
GGTGAAGTAAAATTAGTTAAATAGCATCCATGAAACAAACATCTTACCAAAGAAACATTTTGCGTTGTCTCCATTTAGTAGCACATCTATTTCCTTCCCATCCTGAGGATCAGCAAGACCAATTTTGAGCCTTAAAATAGGAGCAACAGTAGCAGGCGGTTCCACATCCATCTCATCACTAACTCTGGCCCTCTCCTTCTCCTTCTCACTGGCTGTACTTGATGCAGCTTCTTGGTCGATGATGCCTTCCGGGTGAATTTTTGAAGTTGAGGCTGGTGTGCTGCTTCTCGAGGCATGTGAAGCTGGTTTGTGGGTTGATGGTGAGGTTGACATGCCCTCTTGGGGAAGGTCCTGCTCTTCTAATGTGGGAAGCTTCTCATCTGTCCCTAACTTCTTTTTCTTCTCTGCATGATGCTCTATACACTTGATGCATGAGAGAGCAGTCAACGAAGATAAGTCTCTCTCTGAGAACATGTTGCGGAGTGTTGATGCCGAGTGCACAGTCCCACACTTCTCACACAGCCCCCACACCCAGTCGTGAAGGCACAATTTACCTGTAGTAAATGGTAATTCTGATTGATTAGCAAGCAGCAATCCTATATATATGACATGCTAATTGAAAGGTTGGTAATGCTTATAAACTATAAAGAAATTTCAGCATTTTTCCACTTCAAAACTTATCTCCATGATATATGTATTAAAAAAGAAAAAAAAGAAAAAGAAAAAAAGAAAAGAAAAGCAATTAATTTTTTGAAACATACCATTGCCACACTTCTGACACAATTCTTCATCAGGATAGATGTATAACGATTTAATGACGCAAGAGACTCTGTACAGAACTCCTGACTGGCTGTCCGACTCCATGTCTTTAAGGGAGGTGTCTGTATACTCTCCTAAACACTCTGAGGTGGAGGAAAAAATTGTGATCCATTTATGTCTCTCAGGAGTATATACAGTAACTACATCATTGACAATGGTTAACTCTTCAAAACTGAAATTAATTTTTTTTGATCTGGAATATCATATCTATGAAAATGGATAAAAGATTTTTAAACACTAAAAACAAAATCAGGATTTTACCAGTTGTTATACTTCCTGGCATGGATTTACGTGCTGTCTTATTATTCTCACAGCTAATGCCTTCCGAAATCTCTTCTATCATTGACAATTTGCGTTTAGCAGTCTTCTGTTGAGTCAGAGTTGCAGTACCTAGTGGGAGATGCAGAACCACAATTAATTAAAATTAAAAACGAAATAAAAATTTATTTAAGCTCCATTTTGTTCTATAGATATGTAATTTATGAGAAAATTTGGCTTTGACACAATTAGTTACAGCCATTTACAAACACTTGTTCCTAGCTCTAGTGAACATATATAGTTTACCTAGATATAAAGTATTAAAAAGACTGATTTCCAGAACACAAATACACTCAACATATGTGTTCATCCAATCTAGGTCAAGGATAAACTTACGATGATCACTAATACCAAGGGAAGGCGCTGGGGAAATGTGTGGTATGTCTGCATTCCTATGATCATTGCTGGCAACGGAGAGTGAGGGAGATATTGGTGGAAGTCCTAGATCCTCACGGGCAGCCGAGTATGAGATGGAACCGTCACCGCTTGCACGACTCTCTGGGCCTAGAGTGTGATAGGTGAACATGTTTACTTACTTGCTTCTTAACATGAGTGATTCAGTAAAGAAATATGGGCATTCCTTCTGATATATACATCATAGGTGTTTTTAATAAATTATGACTACTTCTCAAACACATACAAAAGAAAACTATAATCTTACAGAAAGCCATCTAAAAAAGTTGGTTCTATCTATTTCCGTGTCAATTCAACTCCTTCAACAACTCTACATGAGTAAAAGATGAATCCTCAACAATTAAAGAAATGGACTACACCCTTCCACATTACAAGAACAGAAATGAGATTCAGATCTAATACTCAAAGCCTCCTACCTCTACCCATAAGCCAAGTGTCAACTGTGAAGAGAAAGATTGCAAACCTTTAAATAATTCACAATCAGGGTAGCAGGAAGATTTCAATTTAAATTCATAGTTACAATACAGGGATAACAAGTGTGAGTGGGGAGAAGGGGGGGGGATAAAGAAAGCAAGTAGAATTTGGAATATCAAGAAAATTGGTGACAAATTTATGTAAAAAAAAGTACCTGTTAAAGAAAAAAAAAAAAAAAAAAAAATCCAATTAGAAGGGATGGCATACTTAATACATCCCAGTTGTAGAATAGGGTTTCCTCTAAAAAAATATTACTTTTAACACAACACAATGACATTAACTAATACAAAATTCATGACATACAGTATACAAATGTTCATTATATCAATTAGAGGAATATTCATGACATCAATGGGAAGGACATCCATAAGAATTCATAAATGTAGATACATGAAAAAAAAAAGAAAAAAAGGTCAAAACATTGAAGACATTATGTTTTACAAAATTATGCCCTTCACTAACACCCTTTTCTATAGCAGCAACAACTATCTTAGTTCACCCACTACAGCTCTTTCAAATTTTTTTACACTTGAATAGGTCAAACTTCCTTTCAATGTTAACTGTTAACCCATTGGATCCAGTTGATTCAGGGCAATCACATGGCCCAACACATAGGCATTAGGCTAATATAAGCAGCTGCTCTGATGGGTGCGAGGCTTGTAGGCCAGAAACTGCAAACACTCGGGTGCAGTGATAATACTCTATTCATCCATTTTGCAATGTTATTTTCTCTTTTCATGAATAAGCATTTTTAGTTTTTGTGCCATTTCCCAATGGCCATATCTGTCATTTGATTTGCTTTATTCAGATGGTTATAGACTTTTCCTTGCACAGACTCCATGCCATCTGTCAGAACTAATATAGCTATGCAATAGAAAAGGAAAAAAGAAAAGAAAAAAAAAAAAAACTATATACAAGAAAGTACAATGGAATTAAAAAAATAAAAGAGAAATGGAAAAAAAGAGAAGAGAAAAAACAAGAAGCCACTTAATACAAAACATTTAAGAATGAAAGATAAAAACAGAAGGAAAATTAATAGTTCAGTTTTGAATAAACAAATTGCTAAATTTTTCACGGTAATGAAACTGAAAGAAAAGGAAAAAGAAAAAAAAGAGAGAGAGACAGAAAAGGAGCAATAGTTAACAGTAGACATAATGAGAAGTAATAAGATTCAACCACAAACCTACCACACCAGAGAAAGCTTTGATGAAAAATAGAAGAAGAAAAAAAGAAGGAAAGAAAGAAGGAAAAGTGATAAATTTCAGTTCATGTGCTAGTCAAAGTTGGCAAGATGAGTTCTGACTTGCAACAACACCAGGGACTCACCTTTACTGTGGACATCAGACGACAAGCGCTGCGTGCTGGTTGGCAAGTCTGGAGGGAAGACAATCCTACTCATATCCTGGTCTAATTCTGTTTCCAAAGATAATGGGAGGAGGAGGCCTTTAAATTAATATTATGGTAGAACAAGTGTTTTGTATTTTGAATGTCATGATTTTCATATAATCCAATTATTACTTCTAATTAATTTTACATCAGAATAGGTAGGTAATACTTAAAGGCAAACTCAATTTATCAAGAATGGTATGTATAATATAACTAATCTCCTAAAACTTCAACTGTACACATATTTCCTAATCACCCCCAAACACGCAGGCACGCATTTACACAAATGTGTATACATGTATGCATACATTCATAAGCACACATGCAAAAATAACTGCAAATATATATATATATATCCCTATCAATACACCTGTACATCTACACAATCACCCATTTAACAATCAGTCAATACACCTACCTATCATCTCTCTGCCTACCTACCTGCCTTGCTCCCTATCACTCTATCTATCCATCTATCTATCCATCTTCTTTTGGCAGATATATACTTATCCACTGTTGTTCTAACACTTTCCAACTGCCTGTACCCATTACCATGGACTGAGTGCATCTGTCGAGGAGACTGACTCTTGCAGCTGGGACTGCGCTCCTGGGATGCTACTGCTGACCTGCTGTGGTAAGAAGAGGGTTTTGTTGGTTCAATTAAATCTTCTTATAAACAGACTAATTCCTTTGACACAACAGATGTTAAAAGACGAAGGAAAAAATGGCAAACGTAGGATATTGGCATCTTCAGAGGTAAAATACTACACACATAATAACATATAAACATATTTTCAATCAATAGTTTTAATGCTTCTGTCTGAAAAATTTTCAGAATAAGTTCATATCTTTAATAAACAGCTGATTTAACTGATAGTCTAAGGTAGATGAAAATACAGAATATACCAACCCCATATCCTCAGACTGTGTATGAAACCCTTCCATTGCATGCTCAAGGGAGTCTGTTCGCATTGAAAGATGTGGAGAGGAATGTGCGCTTGAAATTTTGTCTCTCTGGGACAATGGAGACCCACTTCTTGGATGCGATACCCTAAAAAAAAATTAGATTTCCATGAATAGTACCTGTTCCTTAACAAAACTGAAAAAACACCAACACACAAGTGAGTTCATACATACAAACACACTTTTAAACATTAACCCTTTAATGATGGTATCAGAAATCTCTTGGTGTCACTGACTCCAGAGACTTCAGGCAACCATCCTGCTACATGTAGTGGAACTTTCCACCCTGACATGTCACGACACCTATAGCTGTACCCAGCATGTTGAGTCGGTTTGTTATGAAGGCTGGCTACAGGCATGGCCTGGCAGAAACAGGTTAGCCCACTGATGCCACACTGGACAAAGTACATACATGTCCACTGAGATTCTAGTTTATTAATTGTGTTAACACAGAGATGGCTCAACAAGTGCTTAGTCACCAAGGAATCAATTACTCGTCTTATCTGTTACCTGTATTCTCTTCTCCTTGAATTTCCATTCTTTTTTTTATTTTACATTGATATTTGTATTTTTAACAACTTAATAATAATCATAATGTCAATAAGTATTGATATCAAGAGCATTAGATTTTTTCCCCCTGAAAACTAGGGGAATGAGGAATGGGGAAAGCAGGTGAGCCTACTAACTGACTCTTAGGTGATATTACTTGTGCAGCCACCTATGTATAAACAAAATTTACAAAAACAATTTTGAGTAGACATTGCAATGGGTTAAACTTGAACTATAATCAGTTACCAGTAAATGTATCATATACCATAAAATAAAAATTCAAACACTTAAGAACAGAACTTTTAAGTGGTTGATACTAAGAGTAGCCTTCATTTTATTTTAGGACTTCCATAACATGGATGGATATTCTTGAACAAGAATAACATGCTCCTACTGCTTCACATGAGATTACATTAGCCTAACAACAGAGATTCTTCTGGTAACATCTTTCTCTTTCATCCCTTTTGAAGAGAAAGAAATATCATAAACACAAACATGATAAAAGACAAAAACAAAAGCCATACATTACCCTCATATACATATAAAAAACTAATTAGAAACTTGACCCTTTAAACACAGAAGGTATGATATCATGCCATCACTGCAATGGACCAAGTTGCAGATGGCACCACCTAACAACATACCCTTCACCATCAGATTGTCAGAGAGGGCTTGTCTTTCTGATAGAAACAGCATCATTTGTTTGGTGTCACTATGAAATATAGGCACCTGAATTGTGAAGGGAGACAATCAATTTTCTTCAAACAATATAAATTCCAACTACAAGTGATTTGGTTCTCAATGCTGTGTCTGAGATACCAAAGGAGCCGGTGGCAGCCAGGAAGACTGACAATGAGTCAACCACCCCATGTTACAGGCCACTATCCAGTTTTTTTTATGCTGCAGTCACTGGGTTCAGCCCAAGGGGGAATAGGAGCAAGGGGCCAAGCGCTGCATCTAACGTACACAAACTAACCTCGTTGTGTTGGGATGTGCGAAGGTTGGTCCTGTGTTGTTCCTGTTCCTGTGCAGCCTCTGAGGACTAAGGGGCTGTGTGTTGATCCTGTTTGGACTTGGCTTCAATGGTGACCTCAAAGGAAAAAGAAGTAAAGATTTGATTCAAGGACACATTATCTAAAAAACAGTACAGCTTTGTATAAATTAGTATACATATATAATATATATATATAAATAAATACACACACACACACATATATATCATATATATACACACACACACATTTATATTTACATTTACATTTACATTTACATTTACATTTACATTTACATTTACACACACACACACACACACACACACACACACACACACACACACACACACACACACACACACACACACACACACACACACACACACAAAAAAAAAAAAAACAGTATTTCCTCCTTCAAATTACTGTTAGTGTTATACTAGTAAATATGATTTGAAGTTCAAAATCTTGGAAAACTGTTATATCAATGTCAACTTTGCCTAAAACTAAGAACAGGTATGCATAATCTAAACTTTTTGGTGCTGTTCACCACCTACCTCACTGGAGTACTACGACCTAGAGGCACTTTTGTTCCCTGCAGAAGGCTGTCTTGTGCATCTATCACAGCCTCTGAAGGGTTGTTGTATCCTAAACGTCTGAAATATTGAATAAAAAATGTAAAACACATACATATATAAAAGGAAACTCATATAGCTGGCTATTCATTACTGAAGGGTATGGAGGTTAGTATTATCTTAATAAAAAAATTTACAATGGCATCTGCACTGCTGATGGATACAGGTAAAGAAGAAGAAACAAATTAAGTAAAAAATGACAAAGAATTTTTTTGCCTCCAACCACAAACTGCAAATATATCTACTACACTTGCCTCAAGATCTTCCGTGTCTCGCTGTGACTGGGCGAGATCTTCTTTATGGAGCAGCGGGGGTCGTTCATCAGCAGCTCAAACAGCGGAGGTTGGAAGTTTGCCGAAATGTCTGGGTTCATGTTCACTGCATGGACATACTTCAGGAGCACAAAATCACCACTCTGGAATGCAATGTTTACTTAATTTTTTTTCTTTTTATAGACTAACTGAAGAGGAGGGGGACAAAAAATAAATAACATATTTCAGCTTTCATATATTTGTTTATCTATTCCTTCATCAGTGCCTTCGCTTTTTCTTCTCGAGAAGTACTTGATTTCAGTCCATTTCACATAACTGAATGTCTGTAGTTTCAAGATAAAAGATCTGGGAGGCAATCTTCCCCTCCAAATTCTGTCTGCAACCACCCCCTCCAAAAAAAAAAAAAATAATCTCAATTCTGTGTTCAAACAGAATCTTTCAAACCTCACCTCCAGCAGCTTGGCATCTTCTGTCGGACTCAACACATTAATGTCGACAACTCCCGAACCGACACTACTATAGGCATCAGTCTGAGAGAGAAGGTCCTGGGTGGCATCGGCAAGGTTGCACTGTAAGAGACAGGGTTATGTCAAGCATGTAAGAACATTGTTTATTAATACACACTGTCAAGAGTAAAACCAATATAACAAATGCTAACCTACAGCTATTTCATCTATATCTATATCTATCTATACATAAATACATTATATATATATATATATATATATATATATATATATATTTACATATATATAAATATATATATACATATATACATATATATATATATATATATATATATATTATATATTTTACAATTTTAACCTATACAAACAGTTTACTAGGATGATGTTTTACAGAAGATATTTACCAAATATCTAAAAACAGACATACACATTTGTATAGTGTTTCATATGAAAAGTGTATTTCTTAACACATTTGGTCCTTCCTCTACCAAGAAACAGTACAATATACAGTACAGATAAGGAGTTAAATGGTGTACCTTGTATATAGGGAGAGTGAAAGACAGAAGAAAATAATAATGATAATAAAACCTTTCTCCCATAAATACAGTTCAGAGAGAAATTTGTAATTTCCTAAAAACACATCTAGTTCAAAAAGAAATATCATCAGTCTTTAACCCAACTGACTTGGATGGCAAGAATACATGTCATGCCCACAGTAATATTTGTTCATTTATTGTATTTACACATACATGACTGAGCACATGTGGAGCCATCTATATAAAAAAAATATAAAAAAAGAAAGAAAGAAAGAAAGAAAGAAAGAAAGAAAGAAAGAATGAAAGAAAGAAAATAAAAAACAGGAGACAGTACATAAATCTGCAATCATTGGGTTAAAGATTCAACATGAAATACAATCACATCTATTTATTCATAACCAAAAGGAAAGAAGAGAGAGAAAAGAGGAAACTACTCCTACCTGCTGAGTATGCACGCTGGACAGTGTTCCATCCCGTACACGCAGAATCACTATCTCTTTGTTTAGTTTTGAAACTGGTCTCATTTCTAGCACCTGAAGATAGAAGTTAATTAATTCTTTCTCTTTTTTTCCATAAAACGTTGCTTTACATTTTTCCTTTATAATTCATTGACATATAAAATGAAAACTTAAAACTAAAACACACACACACACACACACACACACACACACACACACACACACACACACACACACACACACACACACACACACACACACACACACACACACACACACACATATATATGAATGTGTGTCTATATATATATATATATATATATATATATATATATATATATATATATATATATATATATATATATGTCCATAACTTATAAAGTGGAAGAAAAAAAAAAAAAAAAATTCTACACTGACCTGACAAAACAAAGAGAAGTGCATATCACGGTTCACTTCAGTTATTGTTGCTTCGCCAAACTCGAACTCATTCTCTGCGTTCTGTCCCTGTCCGTCATCCTGCTGCTTTTCACTGCAGATGTGTTTCACTTGGTTCCACCACTGACGCAGGTGAATGACATGGTTGCAGTCTACATCTGCATCCAAATTTTAGCGGGTCAACAATTTGCCAGAATAGGGCTAACTCTTTTGCTATAACTTTCTTAGTTCTCTGTCTCTCTCCATAGAGTAAATGTAACTTCATGCACTACTAAGACACATTTAGGATATATCAAGTCAAACTAACAGTATGTGGTAAAATGCAATACCTGTAAAAACATATGAAGTGCTATGAGTAACTGGTGAAACAGAATCCCCTTCAAAATTAAATTTGACAATCTGACTGGCAGAGTAGACCTTTCCATGTACCTTGTTCTCTACCTGATACAGTTCTGTCTGTGTAGAAATAAACTTTATAAATGGAAATACTTCTTTTCCAAGGCATATGCATCACACACAATGAAACATTTTATATTTGATGAATGAATTTAACTTCTTCTTTCATGACAGACACTCATGCTATCCACAATATTACAAATTAAGCAATGGACGTAACTACCCCATGACTTACAAACATATCTCGAACCAGGATGACATCACCACTGGCAATGCCCCCCGGGAGATCTCCGAGCGGCTTATTGGATACCCTGTCATTGATAAAGACATGCAGGAGGAGGTCTGGCCGATGGCTTCCTTCTCGGAGACATGAGGGATCCACCAGCCCTAGGAGCATGTGGTGTGACTGGCGCGCAGTCAATGTGGGGGGCTTGACCACCTCATTCACCAGAGCAAACAAGTCAAATTTCAAGCCTATCTTCAAGGAGTTAATGGTTTCGAATTTCCTTGGTTTCTGCTTGTTGGGTGCTTTGGCTTTCCCCAACAATCTATTGTTCCTGTTGCTGCTGGAAGGCCCTGCAGCTGAGCCACGGAGTTCAGGAATGGCCAGTTCTGAAGGATGACTGCGTTCAGGGGAAGTAACACTCATCGCAGTAACCGGCTCTTGCCTTGGAGTTGGAGCTGGAGGATGGGACTCTGTCACTATGATGACCTGTGCCTCAGCCATTCCAATGCCTCCGATCCGCAAACAGTTAGTACACCAGCCTTCCCCTGTGCCACACGCTGGGAACTTACCAATGCTTCCTTTGGTAAATATGACCCATTGATTTGGGGAACTTCCCACACTCTTCAAGATGTCCTCTACCTTGTGGGCATACATACCATACACTATAACGTCCACTTGCTTCCCTTCTGTTCCATCAGGCAGAACTAGAGCAAAAGAAAATAACAAATGAAAGACACACTTTATGGGGTTCGTTACATCTTTTCATATAATAAAATAACTTAAAAAATATATACAATGTATACATTATCTCCAGCATTCCTTATTTGAACCTTTGCTTTGCTCAAAAAGCTAATGACACTGCATGCAGTAATACATTTGTGTAAGCAATAGATTGGGTAGATCTTGGTATGTTCATTAATGGCCTTTAATATAATTTCCTCTTTGTATGAAAATGTAAGGAAACCAAATTCATGACAAAAAAGTCCACATAATAAAGGGGATGACAGAAATACAGTCATGATGATGGTGATGAGAATAAGAACAATAACAATAACAATAATAATAATAATAATAATAATAATAATAATAATAAATATACTAATACTAATAACAATCACAACAATGATAATATTAAAAATGTTAATCCTAATAATAATAAAAATAAGAAAAAGAATAGTAACAATAATAATAGTACTAATAATGATAATAATGATAATATTTGTAATAATAATAATAAAAACAATAGCAAAGACAATAATAATACTCATACTAATATTAAAAAGGAAAACAATTTCACAAATAAAAATAATAACCAAAATATTATTTCTAAAATTACAACAGCAGTACAATAACTGCTAATAACTGATCATCATAATGATGCTACAGATAATGAGTGTTAAAAAAGATTAAAGCATTAACAAAATATAAATAAATAAACGATAATATTAATAACATTCAAAATACTACTACTATGACTACTACTATTGCTACTACTATTACTACTACAACCACTACAGTGATGATGATGATGATATGAGTCATAACACTTATAATAGCTTTAATAAAGCCAATGATAATCATGACAATTCACAAAGATAATGATTATTATAATGAGGATTGCAACAAACATAATTCATTATCATTGTCATCATCATCATCAAAGAATAATAATAATAACAGTAATTAGCTGATAGCATCCACACAGTCAATACTAATAATATCACTGGGTAAAAATAGCATCATTTACTTTACTTCCAGGTTTGGCCGGAGCATCTGGCTGACCTTCAAATCAAAAGAGGGCTGCCACAGGCTTGCCAGATTTCTGTGGTCTTAATTACTGCAATTTTCTTTAGATCAAGACTTAGGGGATACTTTTTTTCTAGTGAATCTTTTCCATTTCCATGATTTCAATTAAAGAAGAAGAATCTGAACTTCTGATTCTTGAAATATAAAGACAGTAAAAAGATAAATAGAACTCGAGATAACTTTGACCTTCACTTTAGAAAGATCATAAAAAGATAAAGATGAGCCACATTTTTGTCACTACGTATTCTAACTAGTGTTGCGGAGAGAATTTGAAACCGCTTGATGGACATTTCTTCTTCTCCTGATTATTTCGTCTAAGTAGGCAATTAGAGAATTACACTATTTTTCCCCTAGAAATTGCTCTATTATACCTGATAAGAGTACAAAACATAGAACCCCATAAATCACCTCAACTGGAGACATGTGATACCAGTGTTTAGAGCCTACATCACAAATCTTTCTACAGAATAAGAATTTCCGTTATCTTGTAGCCCTGGCATGCAGAAGCTTCTATAACCTTGATGCCAATACTGGCTAACAGCATCAGTACAATATCCTAAATCAGGGTTGGTAGATTACCTGGTGAACAATTAAGGAAGCAACTAAAGTCATTCACCAGTACACCTTTAATTAAATTCAATACAGTACTAGTAGTTATAATCATCATCATCATCATCATCATAAAAATCATAATCATAATCATAATAATCATAGTTATCACAATAGAATAATAACCCTAATAAAACAATTATAACAACATCAAATAACAATTACAATAAACAATTTCTAATAATATATAACAATAACAATAAAAATAATAACAAAACAAAAACAATAATGACAATAAAAATAGAAATAACAATAATTATAACAATCATAATAATAATAATAATAATAATAATAATAATAATAATAATGACAATAATAAGAATAAGAATAAGAATAATGGCAATAGCAATAGCAATAACAATAACAAAAATAATAACAATAATAATAATAATAACAATAACATTCAACAACATCATCATCATCATAATAATAACAATAATAGCAATATAGCAATAATAATAGCAAAATAACAGTAACAATAATGATCATGATAATGATAATAATAATAACAATATCAATAACAATAATAATAATAGCAACAATAACAATAACAATAACAATAATAATAATAACTATGACAATAACAATAATAACAATCGCAAAAAAATAATAACAATAAAATACTGGGACTCACCTTCCCTAAGGATCAGCCTCTTCTTGACAACTCCCTTGCGAACAACTTTTTCAAAAGTGTCCTGCAGTGCACCCTGAGGAGGAAAATCTATTAATATCAAAAATAACAAAGACAGCAATAATAATGATAATGAATTGAAGATGATGATCACACACACACACACACACACACACACACACACACACACACACACACACACACACACACACACACACACACACACACACACACACACACAGATATATACATACATACATTGTATAATATATATATATATATATATATACATATATATACATATATATAATACATATATATAAAATATATAAAATATGCAAAACATAAAATGTATACATATCTGATATGTAATATGTAATATATATAATATATAATACATACATCATATAATATATATATATAATATATAATATGTATAATGTGTGTATATATAATACATATAAAATAATAATATAAAACAATAACTAATATTAATAATAATGATAATAATGAAAATGATGATGATGATGATGATGATGATATAATAACAACAACAACAACAACAACAACAACAACAACAACAAAAACAAAAACAAAAACAAAAACAAAAACAAAAACAAAAACAAAAACAAAAATAAAAATAAAAATAAAAATAAAAATAAAAATAAAAATAAAAATAAAAATAAAAATAAAAATAAAAATAAAAATAAAAATAAAAATAAAAATAAAAATAAAAATAAAAATAAAAATAAAAATAAAAATAAAAACAAAAACAAAAACAAAAACAAAAATAAAAATAAAAATAAAAATAAAAATAAAAATAAATAATAATAACAATATTAATAATAATAATACTAATAATAATAACAATAACAATAACAACAAAAATAATAACAACAAAAACAATAACAACAAAAACAATAACAATAATGACAACAACAGTAATAACAATAATAAGAATATAAACAAAAATAACAATAATACTCATATTAATACTAACCAATTAATATTGAGAGATAAATTCAACAAAAACAATAATGATCAAAGTAACATAGAGAAATTAATAACAGTAACAATAACAACTTTACAGATAAAATGTTTAATATATTCATTATCTTGACAAATAAAATTACTATTATAATGATGCTAGAGGTAATGAATGATGAAGATAATACCAAAAACTATAGCATATATAATAACAAAATGACAATAATATTGAAACAACTACCACTACCACTACCTCTACCACTACCACTACCAAAATAAAAAAATAAAATAAAATAAGTAATATTATATCAATAATAACAATAATAATAATGATAATGATAATAATTATAAAAGCCAGTGATAGCAATAATAATAAAAACAACAATAATGATTAGAAATAGAAGACTAATGAAAATATCAAGCAAAGATCAATCCTTTATCCACCTAACCCACCAGAACAAAGGTGTTTGTAGGTTGCAATCCCACTGTACTTTGGTCCATAAGAAGCTGAGTGTAACCAGTAGGCACAAGTGTACTAACACTTTGCACACTCAGGTTGCAGGCACTCGCATGCCGCACCACCTCCATCTTGTAGACTTCACCAAGAATACCTAGTTATCTGCAATAAAAGAATGAACTGTAATACTTGTATAGTTTCAGGTTGAAAGTAGGTGTATATTTTCACTTATCTTCAAACACTCACCAAGGCTTTGTAATTTCATATCTACAATTCCCAGTTAATTTTTGTCTATTAGGATTTCAGAGACAATTAGTTGATATTAACTTATGACTTGTATTCCTTTACATATATGTTTATTCAAGCTAGAGTTAATTGTAAGTCTGGAAGAGCTTAGGGAATAAACATATCAACATTTTTAACACTCAAAAGTAAATTCATGCACACCAATATCCTTCCACAAATGTTGAATATCTCTGAAGCAGTTTTCAGCATAATTTAAAAGTGCCTGTAGGTGTATCTACTGAAAGAATCTTTTAAATAAATCACAATGCAAAACTCAAATGAATATCCAAACGCTGTTTTAAAAGCTTGATAGTTGAGTACGCAATATGCTATTTAGAATAATGATAACCATCGCATTATACTACAACTGAATGCATTAATTTCATAAATACAAACATACTTCCAAGTTGACGACTTCAGAAAGTGACACATTAATGATGATTATTATAACCACCGGCAATGACCAAGGATAAACAAGAATAATACAGTAATTTCAATAACACTCGAGAGACAAAATAATGACCAAAAAACATGAGTTCTCAAAGTCAACAAACAGGTCCCAACATGAACCTTTTCAAACAGATTGAGATAATTTTTCGCGCGCATACACCCGGGCTAAGTCTACCTTGCACGGGCTCCTCTTCAGTCCCCTTAATTTCGTTCGGCGTCATAGCTCTGCACCAGGCCAGGGAGTTTGCAGCGAGGGAAGGCCGCCTCTTGACGTTTTCAAAATCTCGTCTTCGTCTCGGCGTTCGACTCGATGTAAACAATCAGGTGAGCGACTATGTTCCTGGCATGGTGTTCATTTTGTTTAATGCTAAATGTGAATAGTTGATATATATGATATATTTTCTAATTTTATATATACCTTCTGTGCTGTTTGACATGAAAGATTTATTTTCATCAAATCGTTTGTCAGAGTAATTAGACTCTTAAGTGTCACCCCCCATCAAAAAGGCTAGTTCTACGCCATTTGCTTTCTTTGTTGCCGTATCTTTCCGTAAGTAAGCCTAAATTCGTCAATTTTAACCCTCCTTTGACTCCTTCCGAGCACGGGGCTGACTCCCAACCACCAGGGCGCATGCATGACGAGTGTCCGAGCTCGCAATTCGGCCATTAGGTCATCCCGTGACGTATAGACTCACTTTTAGCTGTGAGGCCCGGCGCTGGCACGGCCATGGAGGGCGATCGAGCCTACACGAGCCAGCGCGGAGTGGCACGAGCGCGAAAGGGCGACGAATGGCAGCCGGCGAAGAGCTATTTCGTATCGCTTTCCATCCGGTTTTGAGGGGTTTATAGGAGGTGAGGGTAGGTCGTAAGGGGTAATAGGAGGGGGACGAAGGTTATTAGAGAGAGAGGTCATTTGTCTGACCTTTTGTGTCTTTTTGACTGTATTGGAGAACAGGTGGGAGTATTTTTATTGGGTGAAAGGGGTTTTAAGACGAAAAACGAAATGAATAACCTTATTTTGACATCGAAATAATATAAAACACACACACACACACACACACACACACACACACACACACACACACACACACACACACACACACACACACACACACACACACACACACACACACGCACGCATATATATGTGTGTGTATATATATATATGTATATATATATATATATATATATATATATATATATATATTGTGCAGTTTCGGGAGAAAGGGAAACATTTGTGTCATGTTTTTCCATTTATTAAAAAAAAAATCACTGATATTATTTTTATTGTTATTATTATCATCATCATCGCCATCATCATTAATATCATTGTTATTGTTATTATTAATAATAATGATAGTAGTAGTACTATTATTATTATTATTATTATAATTAGTAGTAGTCGTACTATTGTTATTGTTATTATTATAATTAGTAGTAGTAGTACTATTATTATTATAATTAGTAGTAGTAGTACTATTATCATTATTATTATTATAATTAGTAGTAGTACTATTATTATTATTATTATCATTATTATAATTATTAGTAGTACTATTATTATTATTATTTTATTTTGTTATTATTGTTGTTGTTGTTGTTAATGTTGTTTAACTTGTTATCATCATCATCATACTATTAATGACAGTATTATTGTTATCATTACTATTATTATAATTGTTTATGTTTTTGCTCTTGTTTTATTAATGTATCGATGCAATTGCTATTATTATCGTTTTATAGTTACTATTATTATTATCAGTAGTAGTTGTAGTAGTAGCAGCAGCATTAGTAGTGTTATTATTACTATTTTTATTACCTTATCATAACTGCAGTTATTATTATTAGCAGTAGTAGCAGTAGTAGTAACAGTACATTGTTATTATTACTATTGCTATGACTATTGTTGTTATCACTGATATTATTATTATTATTGTTATGCTGTTATATTATTATTATTGTTATTATCATCATCATTATCACTATCATCGTGATTATGTTTTATATTACTATTGCTATTATTATTATCATTATTATTTTATTACTTTTATTCTATTATTATTGTTATTATTATCATCACCATTACCATCACCATCACCATCATCACCACCACCATCATCATCACTACCATCACCATCATCACCACCATCACCATCACCACCATCACCATCATCACCACCATCACCATCATCACCACCATCATCATCACCATCATCACCACCACCACCATCATCATCACTACCATCACCATCATCACCACCATCACCATCATCACCATCACCACCATCACCATCATCACCACCATCACCATCATCACCACCATCATCATCACCATCATCACCACCACCATCATCATCACTACCATCACCATCATCACCACCATCATCATCACCACCACCATCATCATCACCATCATCACCACCATCATCACCATCACCATCATCACCACCATCACCATCATCACCATCACCATCATCACCATCATCACCACCATCATCATCACCATAATCACCATCACCATCATCACCATCACCACCATCACCATCATCACCACCATCACAATCATCACCACCACCATCATCATCATCATCACCATCATCACCACCACCATCACCATCATCACCACCACCATCACCACCATCACCACCATCCCTTGGCAGACCCCTCGCCCTCACCCCTCCCCCTCCCTCCCCGCAGGTATGTGATGAACAATGTTGTCGTGGAGGAAGCGAGTCGCCGCCGCCCGGGCCTGTCGCTCTCGGCGCTCGCGGGGCTCCCTTCGGCGCCCGTGACCCCCGCCCACGTGTCGTTGGGGGAGGCCAAAGCCGTGGTGACCCTGCAGGAGGCGGCGGGCAGCGAGACGATGGTGGCGCTGCAGGAGGCGGGCGAGAACGAGCCGCTTATCCTGTGCCCCCTGGAGGAGCCCGGTGCCGCGGGCGTGAGGCAGGGCCACGCCCACCACCACCTTCCCGCGGGCGCCACGCTCACCTACGCCGCCCTGGACGAAGGCGTCAACATCGTGTTGCAGCCCCTGAAGACGGAGCCGCACGCCCACGCCTCCTCGCCGGTGGGCCTCGCGGGGGAGGACGCCCACCAGGTGCGCGACGCGGGCGGGTGCGCCAAGGTGGGCGGCGGCGGGGGCGGCGGGCCGCAGCTGGTGGTGGTGGGCGACGCGGGCGCGGGCGACACCATGACGTACATCTACATCCAGGGCGAGAGCCAGGGCGAGCAGGAGGGCGGCGCGACGGCCGCGGACGCCCACACCATCACACTCAACTCCGCCGACGGCTCCACGCTGCACACGCTCCCGGCCGCCTACACGCAGCACCTGGAGCACGCCTACGGAGACCTCGTGCTCGTGGGCGGTAGCAGCGAGGCCGCCGACGTGGGCGGGGAGGCGGCCGCGGGGGGGACACGCCTCGAGGACGGCGAGGGCGGCGCTGACGAGGGCCGGCGCCCGGATGAGGAGGTGCTCCTGCTGAGCGTGGCGCCCATCAAGCTCGAGGAGCAAGACGGCGGCGCCGCCCTCGCCTTGCCCACGGCCGCGCGCTCCGCCCCCGGCCACGCGCGGGACTCACGCCCGTCCACCGGCCTAGAGGAGAGCGTGAGTGCGGGGCGCGGGCGTCGCGAGGGCGGGCGGCAGGAGGCCCGGCTGCCGGAGGACGAGGCGGGCACGATCGAGGCGCGGCTGGCCACGAGGGACTCCCTGCTGCCGCCACGGAGGAACCGGCGCTGCGGCAACCCGGGCGGCCTCACGTGCCCCGTCTGCCGCACGCAGTTCAAGTCGGGGCGCCAGTACCACGGGCACCTGCACGTGCACCGCGGGCACGGCGTGTGGCAGTGCGACATGTGCGAGCACACGTGCGACACGGCCGTGGCGCTGAGCCTGCACAAGAGCGAGACGCACCACGAGGCGCGCCCCTACAAGTGCCCGCACTGCGCCCTCTCCTTCCCCAAGAGCCTCATGCTGGAGGACCACGTGCGCTCCGTGCACAACAAGGAGCGCCCCTACACCTGCTCCTTCTGCACCAAGGGCTTCTACCGCCCGCACGACCTCAAGATGCACCTCAACCTGCACCTGGGCATCAAGAGCAACGTGTGCCACGTGTGCGGCCGCCAGTTCAGCCACCCCTCCAACCTGATCCGCCACCAGCGCCTGCACACCGGCATCAAGCCCTACGTGTGCTTCACCTGCGGGAAGCGCTTCACGCAGGTCACGCTGCTGCACCAG
>NC_061850.1:30654038-30659038 GCF_019202785.1 Penaeus chinensis | reverse complement strand
TAAGAAAAAAATTAAATCCTAGAAGAATATTCAAGTAAATGCAAATTTGAATGTCATAGACTTTGTGTGAAAAAAAACCTAAGGAAATCTAAAGTGAAAAGCTCACATCTCTTTTTTTTTATCTCAAATCTACATTTTTTAAAACATCAAGGATGTACAATTTGCATACATACTTTATAATATGTTTGGTTTGCAAGTTTTTTTTCTGGTCTCTTAAATTCCTGAAAAATGTCACTGAATTGGCCTTGTCTGACATACATGTCACACATAATTTGTACAAACTAGAATATTTAGAATGAAATCAGGGTTCATGGGTGTTTTTAATTTAAAAAAAAGGGTATAAATGAGTTACTAACTAAAGCACTGTTGATTTTATTATTCAGTAACAAAAAAATACTGATACAAGTAATCGTTATTCAATAATCTGAGCTTAGAAAAGATTCAATATACAAATTCACAATTCACATAAATCAAAACTTTCATTAACATGCAAAGTAGCCATAATATGAAATTTAGATGCAAAAAAGGGAGGGAAAAAAAAAAATAATTAATAAATAAATAAAAAAATAAAAAATAAAAAAATAAAAATAAACATGAGATATATTTCCTGTGCATAATGAACATGCAATGTATAATGGAAAGATCTGATTCAACTTAAACAACTAATTGTTCACACAGACAAGAAGCCTTAGGAATTATACTAATAAATACAAGTAGATTTGGCACAGGGTCAACATTTGTAAACATAATATAAATATGTGTGTAAATGTAAACACATATACATATGCACATATATACATTCATATAAATATAAATATATATATATATATATATATATGTATAACTGTATACATATATGCATATATATATACACATATATATACATATATATATACATATATATATACATATACATATACATATACATATACATATATATATATATATACATATACATATACATATATATATACATATATATATACATATATATATACATATATATATGTATTTATATATGTATTTATATATGTATATATGTATGTATGTATGTATGTATACACACACACACACACACACACACACACACACACACACACACACACACACACACACACACACACACACACACACACACACACACACACATATATATATATATATATATATTTATATATATATATACATACACATACACATACACATGCACATATACATGTATATATGTAGACATATACATATATATGTATATATATACATATATATATATGCATATATATACATATATATGCATATACATACATATATATGCATATACATACATATATATATATATATATATATATATATATATATATATATTTATATATATATATATCAAATGTAGACATGTAAATGTATATGTATGTGTATGTGTATGTATGTTTATATATATATATATATATATATATATATATATATATATAAAAACTAAGTAAGAGTAATAATATTGTCAAGGAAAGAGGTCATATACAGTAGATATATATATAAAGTTGTTCAATTCTTATGAATACAACTAATTCTATCATATAAATATGGTCATACTACACATACTTCACACACATATACAAATAAACACATACAAACTCTGTCAAACACACAGATATACACACAAGCATAAGCATGAAATCACAAAAGCACATACAAGCACATTCAAAGAAATGTACATACATACATACATACATACATACATACATACATACATACAAAAAAGCACACACAGACCTAGATGACCAGTTCAAAGCACAGAAGAAAAGGGAACAAGAAGAAAAGAAAAGAACAACAACAAAAAGAAGAAGAGATAAAGGAGGAGGATGGGCAAAAAATAATAATCTATCCTTATGGTTCTTAATTGCACTACTTGACACTAGACTTCATGACACTAGAGGCATGATATGTGACCCAGGTGGGAATAATAATAGCACTTTATTAGACTAGGGAAAGCATGCACCAATGCACCACTACAGCTGAAGACCAGGAGTACAAAGAGGAATATCTCTGAGTACAAAAATGGGTTAAAGTGACTGTGTGTGTGTGTGTGTGTGTGTGTGTGTGTGTGTGTGTGTGTGTGTGTGTGTGTGTGTGTGTGTGTGTGTGTGTGTGTGTGTGTGTCTGTGTGTGTGTCTGTGTGTGTGTCTGTGTGTCTGTCTGTCTGTCTGTCTGTCTGTCTGTCTGTCTGTCTGTCTGTCTGTCTGTCTGTGTGTGTGTGTGTGTGTGTGTGTGTGTGTGTGTGTGTGTCTGTGTGTGTGTCTGTGTGTGTGTCTGTGTGTGTGTCTGTGTGTGTGTCTGTGTGTCTGTCTGTCTGTCTGTCTGTCTGTCTGTCTGTCTGTCTGTCTGTCTGTCTGTCTGTCTGTCTGTGTGTGTGTGTGTGTGTGAGTGTGAATCGGTATATGTATGTACATCTCTGCATGCTGATGTGTATATGTTGGTGCAAAATTACAATATATTGTGGAATGACCTTGGTCTTTTGAAGAAAAGAAAAGAAAAAAAAATCCTATAAACAAGGCAAAACAGTAATAGCTGTACTACCAAAGACAAAACCGTAATTCTCCATATAATTACAATAATTTCATAACTTTTTTATTTTGTTTATTTTACCTAACCCATAACTGTCACAAGGGACAAATTTTCAAAAGTTGATTTCAGGAAAGTATCTCAATAATATAATTACCTTTTATGAATGCAGGACTGAACACATCCCATAATAATGTTACCCTGACCATGCCAACAGGTGGATGTGATAACAGTAAAGAGAGTGATTGTTTTTGATTGTTGTTTCAATATGATAAAGTTTCAAATCAAAATATAAAACATAACAAAATTCCCCGGGCTCTGTTCTTCACCACCATTTTATAAAAAATATCTTACAGGTGATCAGAGGAAATCACAAATACGGAGTCCTCTGGGTATGACTGAGGGACTTTGTGCTGATGACATGTCCAGTGCCACACAGGACAAAAAACATTCTAAAAAACACTCAACCCTCGTCACTTAATAATGCTCCTTTACAATGGTAGGTTTAACCTCAAGCCTGCCTCAGTTCAGCTGGTAACAGAAGTTGTAATTTGGAGGAGGAGGAGGAATGGGAGGCTCCTGCTGTGGTATAGTGACCCCCTCAGCATCAAGGAGGCGAAGTTTGATCTCCATGTTTAATAGCATCTCCAGGTCCCTGTTGGCTGCTACACTGGGCATTCTCTGACCTGTAACAGGGAGATCGTTCCAATATTTTAGTGTGCTCTAAATGTCAAATAAAGAATAATAATTCCTAGAATAGTCCAGGTGTTTACAATGCATATTAGAATTTCTGAATACAATATAAATTCAATATTATCTTGAAAAAAGGGGAAAAATAAATTGGAATAATAAATAGATATATAAAATAATAAAATGATGCATATAATACTTACGGAGTAGGGCATTTACCCCATCTATCCAGTAATTGTATATGGTTTCCTCAGGAGCAACAAAGTCTAAGCTGTTTGTTTCATTGACATTGTTGCTCTCAAGAATGAGGGAGAAGGCTAATTGCGAAGAACTCTTTTTTCTGTGAAAAAAATTAAAACATAAAATTTATAATTCTGAATTGTGATACATAAAAAATATAACTCATTATTTCCATCTAATCTGAACAGACAGATAGACAGACAGGGTAGACATAGACACACACACATTCTCTCTCACTTACTCACCCTCTCCCTAAATCACAGAATATACAGGTCCATAACACATCTACTCACACATATATGTACGAAGAAACCTGTAACATATAAACATACAAAAACATTCGTATCACACACAAACACAGACAAAGACTCCCTCCTTCTGCACACACTTCTACAAAAAATACAACACAAATACACAGAAACACCTATCCTTATATAACCCTCCTGCCTCCCACTAATGAATCCCCACAAACACATTCAATAAAATTACACATGTATGCATAAACACTCATGCACATCCTCACACATACCCACACATGCACCCAAAATAAACACAGCCACTCACCCCGTCCTATCCTTCATGTGCGGGCACTCCTTCCCTGTCACAATACCCTTGAGATCCACAATGCTGATCTTCTTGGTCAGCTCATCTATGCTTGGCACAGTCTTCTCGTCACAGTCATCGTAGTAGAAGAATTTATGGTTAGGCGATAGGCGGCAGTACCAGAACTTGTCCTTTGCTCGCTACAGGGAGGGGAAAAAAAAAAATTTATGTGTGATTCCAACCTTCTGAAGATGATGAAGAGGAAGATGCAATTGCAAAGGAGGAGTAAGAAGAAAAGAAAGAAGAGGAAGAAGAGGAGGAGGAAGAAAAGGAAGTGGAGGGGAAGGGGGAGGAGGAGGAACAGTAGAGAGAAGAGAGAATGAGAGTAAAGGAATGACAAGTAAAAATAATTCTAAAATCTTTCATGCACATTCATGAAAGTGATAGCTTTAACCATTAAGATTTACTCACCATGCCTCTGCCATATCTAAACCTGGTGCCCTCCACTAGGAACCTCAGGCGATGCTGCTGGATCAGTTCAAGGATTTCCGGCTCCAGCTGCTTTCTCAACTCCCTGTAGAAGACCAGTGACTAATTACAAAACGAATAAGTTGTACCACAAACCGGCAACTAAAGTTTGCAAAAACCTTTATCCACTGAAATCACAATGATCATCTACTACGGTTTTATTTCTTATTGTTTTTTCCAAATCTCTTGTACAGCCAGATCAATTCTGCATACTTGATGGGTGGAGCTTGCATCTCCTGCTCCTCATTGTTAATCCGCTCCTGCTGCCAGAGCTCAGCAATTTCCGCATACGTGAGGCTGTTGATCTTGACTCGGAACTTGTCCAGGGTTGAAGGCAGTTCATTGTTTGTGCGAGTGATCTGGTCACGCACAACACTCAGCACTTTACTGTAATAAATAAACAATAAAAAGTTATAAAAAAAGAAAAAAAAAAATTCAAATTATCT
>NC_061850.1:30616538-30646538 GCF_019202785.1 Penaeus chinensis | reverse complement strand
TTTTTTTATGGGAAAATATCTTGCATACATAATAATGAATACCTGGATAATGTATTCTTTTAAAACTTCTCTACAGATATCTTTCTTTATTTCACTTTATTCCATCAAAGACTCAAAATTCTGAAAAGCAAAAACTCACTTGCTTGGCAATGAATTCTTGTGCAAAGGTGATGTCTGAGCTCATCTTCACAAGCATCGTGAGTGCATCTCTCTTTTCCTCAAGCACACATTTCTTTAGCTTGTAAAGAATATCATCGGCTGTCTTGCTTGCAGAGTAAATTAGCATTAGAACAGTTCCATCCTGAAAAAATAAAAGGAGTGAAAATAAAAGAAAGAAAGAAAGAAAGAAAGAAAGAAAAAATGAATGGAGTGGGGTCAAGCATCTTGAGTGTTCTCATATATGGTGAGTTTGAAGGGTCCTTCCATGTAAAGATGTCAAAAAGGAATGATTTGCTGTAAAATACTTACTTTAATTCTGCTTCGGTTCTTCTCAGTGACGTAGTGAGTTGGTGGTTCTGTATACTGCAAGGCAAAGTGCTCTGGATTTTCAATTTTCCAATAAGTGCAGAGGTCCTGAAATGTTACCAAACAAAAAAACAAATTAATTCACACATGTTTAGAGTAAAAAGGCATTTGCTTTGATACACAATAAAGACTGCTAACACATACACCACTAAATAGCAACATATTGTATTCACTAGCCTGAGCTAAGCTGCCCAAATATATACACCATACTGATTATAATGATTATCTTACCTTAATGAAATCCATAAGCTGCCTCTGAAGACTGAACTCCCCCAGGTAAGGGTGAGCCCTAATGTCCGGAAGCCGCAGTTCCACGGCCAGCTTGACCACGTTGGCATCGCGAGCCGGTGCCATGGTGGTCTGCCTTCATAAACTACGTCCCTCTGCTGTGAAGAGAGAAGGGAAAGATGAAAGGGAAAGTAAAATATGCATTCCTGTAGTAGGTCTTCTCTAAAATTCAGCAAAAAGTAAAGAAAAAGATTAGATAAGAAAAAGAAGAAGAAGAAAAAACAATGTTAGCACAACATTTGCTAAACAATGGCTTAATCTTTTATTGTGTTCAAGAATACCTTCTCAGCTTCATGATTTTTCTTTCACAGCTTAAGAAATAAATACGAGGCTTTCCATCCTTTATCACTGGTTAACCATAATCCCTATGGTTATACATTCATCCCCTCAGTAGCAATATATGGCACAGTATGAGACTTACAGGCATGCCCCTTTGTGGCATTCTATGGCATAATCTGTCACTCAATAGTATCTCTCTTTGTGGCATTATATGACAGATTATCACACTTACATGGCACTTTATGGCAGCATATAAAACTTACTTGTTTTTGATAAATCCTATTTTTTTTAAAGGCTGTGGCTACATTTATCATAATGCAGCCTCTACTGACTACTTATCTGGGAGTAAAATGTATTCACAGCAGGAGAGAGACTCAGTATCAGGCACTCCCACATGTTGGTCATGCACTCTACCTGGTAGGTAGAGTGAAAATTCTACACTGCACAAGCACTATTGGAACTCCAGTAAAACTGGGCATTAGACATCGGATTTTGTTACCATATATATAGTCACTTCATTTTTTAAAATACCTTTTGCCTTATAAAAATAATCAATATTGGTAAGGCAAATAATACAGGCAACTATTAAGATATATTAGAATTACTGCAAGAGCTCATAAATGACTACAAAAGGTTAAAGGTCAAGAGAGACACCAGCTCAGTCTTTAAACACTGAAGATGGTAAGCTGGTGAGAGAGTTTGAGTGCCACTTCACGTCCAGACTCTTGGACATGCCTGGCAAACTACAAAAGATTTCAAATAGAACAAACATATCCTAATTCCATTTTCTGAAATGTTATGGGTCTATGTTGGTTGAGTATCTAGCTTGAACATATACAATTTTCTTGCCATGAGAGAGGACTAAATCAATAATCTAAGAAACAATTGGGAAGCCAGAGAGATAAGACAGGAAAAGAAGAAAAAAAAAGAAGTAAGGAAATGAACACAGAAGACATTACAGATAAATTTAATAGGATGTAGAAAATTCTAGAACAATATCTAAAATATGTGCTTTGGGCAAAACTTACTACCATGGCAGTCTGGATGTGCTTAGTGATTTATTAATCTTTCATTCCCACATACCATTCCACGTGTGATGACCACCCGAAACCAATATAATTTGGCAAATCAACAGCTACTGACCAATACTCTGATATCAAGAGATGAATGAAGGCCTGGGAAGTCTTAAAAGAATTAAAAGGATCTCAGATTTTCCTCAAAACATCCCTAAATAAACAATATGTCAAAATTACCCTCTAACTGCTCGTCAGACAACAGGATAGAATAATTACTTAACATTATATTTGTGACATTTACTTATTTTCGTACAAGCTAACCTTGACACCATTTTACCCCCAATCATGCTAAAGCCACAGTGCCCTGACAAGAGAACCTACAACAAGCACAACCTGAAGAAATACCGAACAAATACGTGATTGCAAAATTATCATTATTTTTTTTCTCTCTAGATGGGCTGGGCCTCAATTGACAAATCTCCCTCCATTACTACAACTCTCCGTACACTATAACACTTATCTCTACCCCTCTAACAAACACTACAACATAAAACGCGAAAGAAAATACCGAAGCAGCCTTAAAATCTCGCCAAAAGAGACTTAGAAGCGAGAGAGATAAGGGATTGTTTACCAGTCGAGCCTCGGAGGTTGTTGATACTTCCTGTGGCTTGAGGGCGCTTGCGCTCCGAGGCGGCGGGCGAGGACGCGGAAATGGGGATCCGCTCGAGACAAGCAGCCACCGGGAGCGCGAGCCTGCCTCTTCCGTCTCTGTTTCTCTCCGTTCATTTTTATCTCTCTGTCTCTTTGTCTGTCTGTTTCTCTCTCTCTCTCTCTCTCTCTCTCTCTCTCTCTCTCTCTCTCTCTCTCTCTCTCCTCTCTCTCTCTCTCTCTCTCTCTCTCTCTCTCTCTCTCTCTCTCTCTCTCTCTGTGTGTGTGTGTGTGTGTGTGTTTGTGTGTGTGTGTTTGTGTGTGTGTGTGTGTCTGTGTGTGTGTGTGTGTATGTGTTAGTGTGTGTGTGTGTGTTTGTTTTAGTGTGTGTGTGTGCGTGCGTGCGTGCATGCGTGCGTGCGCGCGTGTGTGTGTGTGTGTGTGTTTGTGTGTGTGTGTCCCTACTTTTTCTGTTATCAATTCCTTCTCCTGTTCGAAAAACAGAATAATAAACATACTCGCTCTCACTTTGTCGTACCGAGGGAGAGTTGTCCCATCCCCTCTGCATCGATTGTTAACCTTGCATTCCAACATTGATTTGCTTATTCTTTGGGCTTTGCAACAAATAATTATTTTATCCATGGAGTTTAACGTGGGTAAATGGTCATTTTTTATTTTTATTTTTTTATACACCCATCTTTTTGCCACCATATAGGAGTCCTGAAATAAATAGGTAGCCAGGCCGTTTGATGTACTGAGAATATGACATTCTTTCTTTTTGTATTTCATGAAACTTGCATTACACGTACTCTTGCAGGAAGCAGTGATGCGTGTTTACAACTTGCCCTGACACTTCTGGTCGTTCCATCCCCTGGCCTAATATGTGACATCTGTTTATGGGAGCAACAATTTGATGGGAACATTAACCAGACAGCTCGGTTTCCTTTTTTTATGAGACGATGAAACGATGAAACACTATGCGCACACACACACACACACACAAACACACACACACTCACACACACACACACACATACACACACACACTCACACACACACACACACACACACACACATATATGTGTATATATATATATATATATGCATATATATACGTACATATATATATATATATATATATATATATATATGCCTGTGTATGTGTGTGTTTGTGTGTGTGCGTGTGTCTGTGTATGTATATGTACATACACATATACACACAGAACATACACACACACACACGCGCCCGCGCACATATACACACGTGTGTGTGTATTTATATATATATATATACACATATGCGTGTGTGTATGTGTGTGTGTGTGTGTGTGTGTGTGTGTGTATACAAACATATACATATATATAAATACATATGCATATATATATACAAATACATATACATATATATATAAATACATATACATATATACAAATATATATATATATTACATATATATGTGTGTGTGTATGTACATAAATATGAGTGTGTGTGTTTGTGCGTGTTTGTGTGTGTGTGCATATCTCGCACACATATTTGGAAACAACGTACAATGCATATAATATTTATACTATATGATGTAGGGACATAATATATACCTCTGTATAATGATTTGTTTTTCCACATCTGAATTCGAAATCACATTTTATTCTCTCGTAAAAAAAAGTAGAAAGTGCTGAGTTATCGCCGCCTGGCATTTCACTCGACCCGCAGCGCGGAGTAGATGTGCCCAGCTCTGAAACCATTGCCATGTATTCGGAATTAGTGTGTGGTGGGAGAAAACGCGAGAAAATAATTTCTAGCTATGTGGGTGTGTGTATATATATATATATATATATATATATATATTTATGTGTGTGTGTGTGTGTGTTGTGTGTGTGCGAGTGTGTGTGTGTGTGTGTGTGTGTGTGTCAGAGGTATTCGTCGTGCGGGTCGAAAGCCGTCTACAGCTTCTCATAGCAGAATTAGCAGCTCTCTATAAAGAGACGTTTCATAAATTAATGATTCCTAAAATTCTGACATCGAATTTTTTTTTTTTTAGATTTTTTTTGCAATTAATTCAAAATCCCTTTGCCTCGGGGAATATTCCTAAATTTCCGAGTGAAAGGAAAAGAGGAAGCTCCAATGGTGATTGATTAAACAACATTGCTCTCTTTCTCTCTCTCTCAATATATATATATACACACACACACATATACATATATGTATCTATATCTATGTGCGTGTGTGTACACTCGTTAAAATAAAGTAGCTTTACTCGGGAGTAAAGGAAACCGAAACTATCACTAGGAGTTGATTCGGAGAGGTTGGTACTTGTTTTCAAAGCTTGGAACAGATGAAGCTTCATAATGTATTCGAGTAGTGTTTCGGAGTTGATATGGCTAGGGCCATGTATCACGGCAATATCATCAAGGAGAGCTCATAGACCATTCGTAGCGTCATAATTATTCTTTACTCTGAGGGACTATCAAGAGCCGAAATATCAAGATTAGGTATTTCGAAGCCATGTCCCTGTGGATCTAGTGATACCAACAACTGGATCCACCAGAGACCAGGCCAGAAGTGGGCGCCCTAGATGCACGACGGAGGAAGATCAAGTACATGTCACTCAAAAATACATTGGAGTGCACGAATATCATGAGCTAATGAAAAGCGTCTGTACTTAGTGGCACCTTCTCTCACAACTGACTTGGTTTGAGAAAGGGGCGTGGCCGGTAGATAGTCGCCACGTCCCCTTGAGTCATTTTCTTCTTAGTTATCTATATTAATTTTATTTCTTTAACAATCCTCAACAACTGCAAGGGATGCGGACCCTTTTTGTTCTGCGGCAACATTCGTTGGGTCTTCGCATTACACTGCAGCACACTCACTGTCAGAAACTGCTGGGCTGTTTGAGTAGATACACATCAGAGGGTCAGGGAGTTGACAGGTTAGGCCCGCAGATTTACGGGGTAGGCATACGTGGAAATTGTAGACTAGATGTTTTACTATCGGTGAGGGACAGTGTGGTCACAGAGCCAGGATAACAGTCCCATCCACACAACCAGTGTCGTGAAGGCGTGATATCGGCAACACCCCGAGATTACGCTGTACCACATCCACCAAAATTGCTAGATCTCAATCCCAATGAGAATATCCGGACCGCCATGGGCAGAGACTTCCCCTAAGATGAATCGTCATATGGTCGTTGCCCAAGCAATTGCGAGCGATTGCGCTCTGCAGACGGATGCCAGTTCACGGAGGCGTTAGTGGCGGCATCCATACCACCAGACTTGCTAGCGTCCGCCAAGTCGATGGCGTCAACACGGAATATTTTATAAAATAAACATTTCAAAACCCTTAATCTTGAAATGTAGCCGAGGTATAATTGGTAAAAGTTAAAAATTTTTGCACCTGAAGGGGTAAGCCAGACCTACTTCAGATGGTAAGATGACTCATGTATATTCATGGAATTAACTCGTCCAGACTTTCCTTGACCAAAATATGGTGAAAGGGCAAGAGAGTGACGTGCTGGACTTTTTTCATGTCTGTTTAGTAACATTTAATTTGTAAAGGGTCTAGAAAAGTTCCAGCTTGAAGACTTCTCAGTTGCATTTTTGTTTTCTTCTTTTATGTAGGTACATTTCTTGACGAATATATGGACAGACTTGTTGTAAAACACATTTTATTTATACAATGCAGGTGTAATGGGTACTATCTACGCATGTCAAAAAGTGTATTCACACGGCAATCCATGTTCTACAACCGAGTATTGTGATTACATTTGAAACAAAATGGTGTATGAACTTTTGGTTGTGCTGCACAGCAATCAAGCAAAGCGGCTGAAACCAACAAGGGAAGTCGTATGAAAATAAGAGGGAGGGAGGGAGGAAGGGAGAAAGAATGGAAAAGGATGGGAAAATGAAAGAAAAGAAGGCGAAAGAAACTTAAGTGAGAGAGGAGTAGTAGGAAAAGGGAAAAGCGAAAGGAAGAGAAAGAAAAATATAGACGATATAAAGATGAAAAGAGAGTAGGAGCGAAAAAGAGAGCTGGGGGATATAAATATGCAGTTTAAGACACCAATGCTGATTTAGCACCTTTTATTTTGTACCTAGTGGTATACTTGGGTTTATGGATAGGAATCACATAAGTTCACAAACAACGTAAAATACAAACAACATAAAGCGCTGGTGTCGAGACTAAAACACATACAAAATAAAACAAATTCAAGGCATTAAACAAAAGCACACAAAGACATACAAAAACATATTTTAAAATTCACGATCATTATCTTTGGTATCGTGGATATTTCAAGGTTTTACACCCATTGAGATACTCAAGACGCTGGAGGTCACAATCTCAACTAATATAGTAATAAGTAATAAAAATAATGCTCGAACTAATAGAAAAAATAAAAGAAATCTGGTAAAAAACTCTTCAGATAAAAATCAACAATAATATATGTTTAAAACCTGAGCGCAGATCACAACTCCTCGTGCTCAGGAGGGAACCTCTGGAAAAAACCGTCTCTTTGCAGTTCGGGAATCACGGCGTCGAAGAACTCGTCGGGAGTGAAGCGTTTCGGCGGAAGAGAGATGAGTCGATGCAACACCTGCGCTTCCACTCTCGCCTTGTTCCACTGCTCCACCCAAAAGTTCCTGGCTTCCTTCTCCTCCCCCAGCACCGTCTCGGGCTCTGGGCACCCGTAGTGACTCAGGTCTGCCTGGAATTCCCCGGGACTGGCTCTGCTCCTGCCGCCCGAGTGCCGCGTCAGCACCTGGTCGCACACGTGGCACTCGAAATGCTCGATGAAATTCCCCTTCTCGAAATCGTTGTCGATTCCCCAGCGGCGATTTTCCATCGTCTCCAAAAGGTAGGTATTCGTCACCTCTCGCTCTAGCTTGTGCTTCAAGTAGGACTCGTACATAGTGTCGTTCTCCAGTAGCCGGTGAAGGAACACAGCGAGCTCCTTCGGGGTCGGGAAATCGCTCACGAGGATGACCGAGCGTGGATTGGGTTCCCAGTCTCGTACGCTGGGCGAACCCCAGTACACAGGCACGGTCCCCAGAGTCAAGGGCCGCCACAGCTTCTCGGTGATGTAGTCGTCGCAGCCGGCGTTCTCGATGGCGATGGCGAATTTGTATTTGGCGACCAAAGCGCGAAAGTCGTCGTGGTCGTAGGTCCCCGCCGGGTCCTGCAGGTGGGCTGGAAGGTCTCGGTTGTGCAGACACGCGCCGTACGAGTCGATCTTGATGTACTTGGCTAATTCACTGATATACTTGTCTCTCTGGGCAGGCGTGTCACAGTCCGACTGGACGTACACGACGGGGGCTAAGTTTTCTTTCCCGAGCAAGTCGTTTTTTTCGCTGGTGGGAACGAACTCGCGCGTGGAAGTGAGCGCCTCGATGGACTTCAGATGCTGCAGTGAGAGAGGAAAGTTGGAGCCTCGACGAAATGTTGACGTAATGTTGAAAAGCTGCAAGACCGGTTGGTGGTCGAAGAGAGGTTGATTTTTCGGGGACTCTTCGTGCAGGAGGCCCCACCAGTGCCTCGACTGACGGGGGAGAGGGAGGTCCTCGACGCTGAAATCGCTTCCGTAGAACAGGATCGCCTTCAGGCGCTTGCTGTGCAGGTACGAGCGATCCTCTGTGAAAAAGCAATTGCCCAGCCCGCAATTTCGCGACTGTCCCATAACCCCTGTAAAGGGAGTCCACCACAGGACGACCGCCTCCCCCCCGGCGCCGCCCCTGGAGGGGGGAGGGGTGCCGCCCACCGCGTCACCCCGCTGTAGTGAACCTTTCCCTGTTGCACATTTCACCCACGTCAGGCAAGCTACCAGGAGGATGCATGACTGCACAGCAGCGCCCCGCCGACTCATGGGAAAGCAAACAGCGGCGACGGGGAGCGAGATCGCGTCTTAGAAAGTGAAGCTGCGACGAGCCTTTTCCCCGCTGAACATCACTTCATTGAATGAAAGCTGGAGGGTCGCGTCTTCTCCCGCCCTCAGAGACGCCCCACGAACACCCACACTTCCCCGGACCGCAGGGCGTACATGGCAAACGCCTCGCACTTTCTCCGCACCGGTGAGGCCTGCCTGGCTCGGGAAGGGCGAAAATAAGAGTGAAAAGACGGGAGATGAGTCGGCGTGTCCAGGAGCGGCCTCGGACGTGGACCAATCACGTGCCGTCCTGTGACCGCGTTCGAGTCCAGTCTCAGGGATTCGGGGCCTTATTCTCGTTATTCTCGCATCCTAAATGTGAATAAAATATAAGTCTTGATATTAAACTTTTATTCAAGGGAACTCCGTTGAAAATAAAGCCTGTATACGGAATTTATTAGACTTTCCCCGCGACCTCGAATGCTGGGCGACGTGTTCGAGTGTTTACATGGAGTGACTCGAGTTGCTTGACGGGGCTGAACATATGACTGAAAACCGTCGAGTAAGTGAATAAATGAGTGTGTGCCTTGGTGAACTCTACTCATTGACGCCCATTTGATTGAAGTGTGTTAGTTTTTAGCCCGTGTTGCCCTGTTTTCCCCCCGAGAGAAGCAGGTGATATGTTGTCAGGCCTGTCAATACTTCCACTATATTAGATTTTGCCGATTTTAGTATACCTATTTTTTTGACAGTTGAACCCATTGGATAAGGGGATTAATGTGACAGATATAATGTATTTGACGTGTGTTTATTAGTCCGGTGTTCATAGTTACATAAGTAGAGTATGTATGTGGTGTATGATTGATAAGCAGGTCAGTGTGATAATGTATTGTATTGCATCATACAGTTATTTTCAGTTCATTTCGTTAATTACGCATCCTTAATCTGATTCTGGGGTGTTGAATTGGCTCTCTGGGACAGTTTACATGTAGAAGGAAAGATTAGTGGTATTAGTATAGGTAAGTGATGGTGTCGAGTATGTTTAATGAGATGTTAAATTATAGTTAGAGGTTGAGTAGTTTAGTTGACATTTACAGTATATCAGGTGAAGTTTTATATTATTAATGTTCATTATATTGCATTATCATGACAAAATCATTAACAAATTACAATATTTATCAAATCTCTGAGTGTCATAGGTGCTGAATAAAAAAATATGATAAAAAAGTTTTAAAATTCCTAATAGATTTACATAATTTTTTTAGTGTTAGCAGTTCAGAAAAAAAATTAGGTACATATTATTATTACTGAAATTTGATGAGAAATATACAACTGATGGGTTGCCTAATAATATGATCTAAGAGGGACAATTTTTATGATCCTTATAAAAATAGCAGTATAGTTTCAGATTCCCACAGCCATGCAGTGCAAGGTAAAATTTGCCTATAATGGACAGAATGACCGAAAGTAAAAGACGTTCCATCTATAGTATTGGAAAGTTGTGCAACACATAATTCTTTGCTATACATTTATGGGAAAATGTAATAACACTATAATAATCAAAGAGTAAATGTGAAATAATCTGTATAGGCAAAATATAACATAAAAAACTAATAAATTAGATTGTGACAAATGCTGCACGGAGAGTAATTTTATGGTGATCAGGTGGGGGTCCAGGGGTGGAGCCTCCGATAGGGAAATACAGTAATCAAGAGGGGTCTGGCCTAGGGGCAAAATGCCGAGTTAGGAAGGTTTTTGGTTCATGTGGTGATGTTATAGGAATGGCTGGAGTAATAGGTACTTATTTTCAGAAGGGTGCAATCGCTTTGTAAACAATAGCAATACTTTCATTTCGGATGAAAAATAAAAAATTCATATAACAGTGTGAAAAGTTGAAATAAGGAATAATTATTGCAAGATTAGATGGCTCTGTGAATCTAAAATAATTACCAAAATAGCATATCTACTTTTATTATCATTTTTGACTATTTAATGCAGTTTCCAAAAGATCAAGAAATACATTTCATCTGTTATAAAAAATGTCATTAATCACACAAAAAGGTCTAGCAAAAAATTAAGATTGCATTTGCCTGTTGGCATCAAGATCTCTGTTGAATAAATGTCAGAAAAAAAAAATTTATGAAAATTTATCTTGCACTGAAACTGAATTTAATGTTATCAAGAAATTGCGATCTGACTCTGTATTTTATTTTGCTTATATATGGATTTTTATGAATATAAAAGGATTGAGAATGAGAGACTGATAATGAAATACACAGTTACAGATAAGTCTATATCCAAACTTTACATTTTGGTCAAACTTTTTAGTCTGGTAGAGAAATAATACTTTGGCTTTTGTATATCTATGCCTTTTTCTTTCAGAGATGGATGTCCTGCTGCCAATATTCCAGTTGTTATACTTTGTTGCCCACTTCCTGGCCAGCTTGGCACTCTCAGTCCTCGACACCTTCCACCTCCTTCACCGAGTGTTTCTCCATGTGAGTGCAGTGTTAAGAGGAGGCAATCTGCCTGTGCTCCGCATACAAGCTGATGCCGCACAGCTCAAGAAGACCCCACAGCACTTGGGATTGGTGTGCATAGGGAAGCAAGTGTATCACATTTCTTATCTTGCCAACGTGATTACGTGGGCTGTTGGGTATGGGGTACGCTATGTATCCCTATATGACATGCATGGCACTCTCAAACGACAGCGATCAGTGATAATCCAGCACCTTGAAGAGGTGTGTGCCGATATCAACTACACAGTGATAACCCATAACAGTGAAGCAAACCAAGCTAAAGACATTGTAGAAAATAGCAGGTCAGGGCCACATGTAATTGTAAATCTCTTAAGCATGACCGATGGCAAAGGTAGCCTTGCCGTCACAGCCCGCCAGCTGAGCTCAGGAACCAGGAAAGTGAGTCAGGAGTTATTAGAATCTTTGAAAGTAACACGGGGCCAGCCAGATCCTGAACTCATTATCACAATAGGAGAACCCATTTCAACCATGGGGTTCCTGCCGTGGCAAATTAGATTAAGTGAATTTTTTGCAGTTCCATCTTTAAATAGGTTTGAATATGGAGATTTCCAAACCATTCTTAGGCAATATTCCAAATGTGAGCAGAGATATGGCAAGTAGATTCTGTATTAATTATACAGTTAATGTCTTTTTTCTGTGTCTGTATTAATAAGAACTTATGTGATATATACAAGGATGTTGTTGTTTGCATGTATGTCAAATCTTCCATGCCAGTAGTGTGCTTAATTTTATAAGAATTGAAAAAATAAAAGAGATTCAGGAAATAATTATATCTAAATTGATATTTGAATAATCTCTCATGTAACAGAGGGGAATTAGAAATTAAATATCATTCCTGTTATTGACAGTTGTATCTGAACTTGTATAACATTATTTTATCAAGTAAGGGATCAAAGGAAAGATGGGAAGTAATAATATTTGTTTATATTTTTGTAAAGTAAAGTAGTATAACAAATTCTAAAAAAATAAGAAAAAAAAAGGAAAAAACCTATCCTTGTTCATTGTTTTACAGAATGCATTACTCTTTTTCCCTCCCTTGTTTCTCAATCTCAGTGATTTTTGGGAATGAAGGCCCCAGAATTGATACTGTTGTGTTTTTATATTCAGTTTCCAAGCTATACAACTCAGGTCAGTAAGAGATGCATTGTGAAGTGAGTCAGAAATACAAGAAATTGAGTTCTGTTGCATAAAGTATGAGAGCATTTTTGACCGTTGCTTGGTGGGTCTTCCCATTTATCTGGGGAGTGTATGGAGTGTGCATAATTTGGTCCCAAAAGTTTAATTTGCCTGTGATAAGCTGTTTTTTTTTTTTTTTTTTTTTTTTTTTTTAATTTATTTTGTATTGGTTTAGATTGTTTATGTAGGCCACTGCTCTTCCTACAAAGAGGAAGAAAATATACTCATTATTTGAAAGTAAGTACATATTTTAGTTCCTAATCTAATGAAAGATGTTTACATCAGTATTGCCAACAATATAGTTTTTTCTTTAATTTCTGTTGATTTTATTTATTGCTTTATTTTCATTATTGATGTCAGGTTATCACACTCTGAGTTGAAAGATCACATTAGGAAGACAACTGAAACAGATACAGAGCTTTTTCTATTAATTTTTCCCATAGAAACACCAACTTATACCGTGTTACCAGTTGATCCTTGTTCTGGAGTGCATACGTGATTGATACATTTACAGTATTTTTTTCCGTCATATTGTCAGTTGTTATTGATACATATATACATTATATGTGATATGAATATATTTCCTTGTTTTGCTCTTAGTACAGGTTGAGAGCTTGATTTCCCTCCCCAGTACGGGATTAATACTAGTAATATGTGTTTGCCCCTTTTACTTTTGTCCAAATATGGTTGAAGACACTATTCCCTCTGAGACCACAGATGGCTCTCTCATTGTGACAGGAAAATGCCTCATTATTATAAGTTTATGCTGCAACATGGAAAAGAGGATACACAGTACATACACTGCCACATAGGTTGGTTGGTTGGTTGGATGATTGTTTTTTTGTTTTTGTTTTTTAGAAAAAATTAACTTTTGATTGTTACGGTCAGGTCCTGATAGGAGAGCAAGTTAGAGAACTACAATTTTAGAATAAAACATGTTAGAGCACCTTTTACCAGTGTTACACTAGTATTATTAGTTGATATTCTCTCATTTGCCAACTAAAATAATGATAATAGGTTTTTATAATTCACCATAGTTCTCTCTGATATATCTAATAATCTTTGAGGATATGAGGGAATCTGTAGTACTGTACTA
Organism: Penaeus chinensis; assembly: GCF_019202785.1. Classification (NCBI taxonomy): domain Eukaryota; kingdom Metazoa; phylum Arthropoda; class Malacostraca; order Decapoda; family Penaeidae; genus Penaeus; species Penaeus chinensis. The sequence goes on along the minus strand of NC_061850.1, from coordinate 30,633,115 downwards.
TTAAATGTGCAGATTCCACATGATGTAAAGACTAAACCCACATTTTCAGGAGTAAAAGTTGTATACCCTAATCATTACATACTTCTGAATACTTATCTCAGGTAGAGGAAAGGGATAAAAGAACTTCCATAATCAACCATCAAATGTTCTTTAAGATAATTTTTATGAATACTTGATCTTTTTTTTCTAAAGAATAAGAATTACACTGATGATAAAAATATTGATTTTGGGATCATGATTGGAATTTTTTTTTTTCAAAGAAGACATTTGTGATTGTGATGTAAAGACAGACAGACACCTTTATAGGTGGCTAAGAGCATTATCCACAGTGATGTTAATTGTTTTCTTCATATATCTCCCTTTTGTTACTTTTATGAGGTTACTATTCTTTGTACCAGAAACTAACAAGTAATTTTGAACGAGCACCAAATAGTTATAAAATTAGATTCCCTTCTTAAACATGATACCATTCATCGTTTTTATTTAAAATCATAAAATCTTCCCAAGTAAATCTTTCTGTCATGGGTTCCCCATTTTACTTTTGTGCTAAAATTGAGGTCCTCCTGTTATGACAAAGTTAAATTTAAGTTCTTCCAGCCATTTTAAGTACAAATAGTGTGCAGTTGTAAAGCCCACGGCATTGTAATATTTTATTAGGCAACCTAGAGTCATACAAGGCAAGATATATGTGAACACTATATAATTCTACTAGCGTTATTGTAGCCTTAAAAACCATTTCATATGTACACAGAGTACATAGTCATCAGATCCTTGTCAAGCTTTATTTACTGTGAATTTCTTTCCCAAGGATGTACATATGTATCTCTTGTATTGTTGCAGCATTGGCATCATTATTTTTCCATTGTTTACAAAGTACTTAAAGAAGAGAAAGTGAAATTTGGAAATGCAGTTTACATTCAGAGATAAGATGGTTGTGGCTGCAGAAATATCTGGAGAATTTTTCTTCATTTTGGCATGTTTCATGTGCATATAAAGTCATTCACGATATACATATACATTTTAGTAAGGATATATGTATATATTAAATGTATGTATCTGGATGTAATATGTGTATCTGTCTAATGTATGTATGCATGACCATATCTCTATTTATCTATCTCTCTATCTGTGTAGATAGATATATGGGTATAGATGTAGTTTTATAGAGATATATAGATATATAGATATATAGATATAATCTGTCTATCTATATATTTGTGTATAAATGTATATGTATATGTTTACTGTATGCAAGTTCTCCATGAAATTACAAAATTGTTTACTGTTAAAATTTTCCAAATATAAAGCGAATTTAGAATTTAGAGATCAATTTACCAGGAATAACAGTAATTTACATTTTTGTCTTTGTAGAGAGAAATGTTTAGACATATTTATAAGCATAATATTTTTGGGTATTTGGGCCCAAATATGTGTTTCCCAATCCAGTCGAAAAATGCATCTATTTATGATTTATCTGTTCATAGAAGAGCTTTTAGAGAGTGACTGCCTCTTTGGAAAATGTTTCTTTTTGTGAAGTAAATTTTATTTAAGAGAATAGTGCCTTATGAGGATGATGCTTGAAAAAAGTAGAAGTTTTAGTCCTTGTATAATTACCCTTCCTTCCAGGTATCAGAGAGTAACCATAAAAGAAAATTGTATTTTGCAAGAAAAGATGCCATGTTTGCAAAAAAAATCCCCAGAGAAATTAGCAAAGAATTCACTTTTTGTAACTGAACAAATGAAAAATGTATAGTAAAGAAGGAAGAAAATGAACTGTATGACCAATACTGAAAAAAGAGCACAGCAAATTCAAACAATCATGTCCTGTATACTGGGTGCATAATTTTTTAAGATTTAATTTGTATATTAGCAGTTCTTTAGTACAGACTGTCAGTGCAGTGAAAAAACAAGTATTTATTTTGTTGCAGTTCAGTAGGCTGTTGTTGAATAACAGATTTGTAGCAGTTTTGCAAGCAAATCTATAGATGTGAAATAAATTATATGTATATATTTTGGTCTCCAGATTTATGTACAAAATGTACTTCTGTTGTTTTGTGTTGGAACCCTTTAGAATGTTTTGTTATTTATGTACTAATGAATGTTATTTCATTAATATACCAAGGATATCTTAGAAATATAATTTACGAAGTTAAAAGTGTTTAACATTCCTCTAGTGTGTAAATTTGTAGTGAAATTATTTCTTTTGAAGTAAAACTGCTCATACAGATGCTACTATTAAATATGGCAGTTTATATCCTAAAGACATAAATTATTTTATATATTATCTTTGCAATGCAGATCGAAGATTAGGTCATTATACTTGATAGGATAATATACAAAAAAGGTAATATGGAAACTGCATTGTTATATCAATGTGGATGTTACAGTCTAGTTACAGTCTATATTAAATTCATGAGCCCTTGAAGCAAACAAGCTTGACAGGACTTGATAATATAATAATTTTTATTCCTTTTTCAACATGGGTAGAAGTTTACTTTACTTGAGCACTAAGCCTGATAAGAATTAAATTTAAAGGCATATCTAGATGAACTGGCCTGATTAGCAGGCATGCCCAAAAAAAGGTCAAGAGTTGGGGAAACTACCATGATAAGCCAATTTAACTACCACTTTTCATATTGGGCAAGACCAAGCCTGGGTGCCTTATGCATGGGGATGCTGGGTCTGGCAGGGTCCTCTAGAAATGCTTGGTAGCAGGTCAGTTGTTACTGATGAAGAAATAAATGGCTAGACATCAAAGGTCATATAGCACAATGGTAAAGTATTGTGGCAAAAAGGGTGGAAATGAGTTAAAGGTTGTAGGACCCTATAGGATAGATTGGTAGTGAAAAGGGTATAGAGGGGAAGCAAATGAAATACAGTGGGGATTTGTAAAAGGGGATGGGGTTAAAGGTATAGAGAATAGATCAAATGGAGAGTATTGTTGAGGAAGGGAGAGTAACACTGTATGAGGAAAGCTACAGAAGAACCATTATGAAAAAATGAAAGGGTAATACAGTAAGAAAAGATATTTGTACAAGGAGAAGAATCCAGAGAATGAAATAAGGGAACAAGGGAAGGAGGGGAAGTATCAGGAAGAATGTCAAGAGGGGAGAGTTCCAGAGAACAACAAAATTGTGACATAAAGGAGCCACGTGATCATCTAGGTAGGAGTGGTAAGGATAATAGGGAAGGAAGAGGGAATGGTGCTGCACATGGAGGAGGAAAGGATGGGGTGTTTTTTTGTTAGTGGGAGGAAGAGGGGTAGGGGGAACTTGAGGATGGGGATGGAAATCGGCAAATACTCTGAAAGTAGAACAAATAGTAATAAAGGGATAAGGGAGTGGATAATTCTCTTGAATCATGTTTAGGAACTTTTGGATGTCCTCAATAGTTTCTGAAGGGGAGATGGGTGGTGAGGTCTGAGAAACAAGGGTTTTCTTATGTATAGGAGAAGAGGGAATTTATGTCCAGGGAGTAGAGGGAGAGGTGGGTGTAGGAGAGGATGTGGTTGAAGATGGAGTGGAACATTTCGTTTGTCTGGTGCAACAGGTAGAGTGAGGGGTATGCAGCAGGGAGGTGGTAGAAGTTGGAGTATCTGGATTTAGACTGGTAATGGAATTTGACTTGGGGAGAGAGGGAGTAGAGATAGGATGGTTCAGGATAGAAGGAAAAGATACTGAGGGAGATTGGAGGGGAACGAAGCAATGTACAGATTTTCAATATATTAATAAATGGTGTAGGACTTATGTTAGCCTCTGGGAGGAATAGTGTAGCACTGGACTGCCACTGTTTCATAGTCAACGAGGCATGTGAGAAAGGCGTTTTCAGTCTGATAAGCCCTCATAGACATGAAAATTAGGCAGACAGAAATGGTTCCAGCACAAGTACTAAGAGAGGAGTAAGTTTGGGCAGGAATAGGTTTGCCAGTGAGGTCAGTCAGGGTAGATACTGCATGAGCTTGGGACTCAGATGTAACTGTGACAAGGCGTGAACGATCAGAACAACTGCGGAAGGAAACTTTGCCTACTTGTTTTTAGAGACATTGTTGGAAGAGAATGGTATTGTCTGTATGGGGCTGTAGAGGGAATCACAAAGAATTGATCCCACTTGGGTAGGCCACAAAGGGTATTCAAAAAGTTTGCAGAGGTGGAAGCAATAGAAGGACAAGGGCAGGGGGAAGATGAGGTATGGAAAGAGGTATTACTGTTGGGTAGAGGACAATAAGGATGAAGAGTAGTAATAAGAGGGGTGGGGATAGACAATGAAAAAGACTGCAGTAAAAGATGGAGCGCATGATGTTGGGAGAGAGGATGGGGTGTATTCTGAAGGTTGAGTAATGACCTGGGTGCAGGATTTGGAATGGATAGAGTTGAATGCAAACATCGAGGAGGTGATATGAGTATCAGTGGTTGGAACCATGGTCAAAGAAGAGGCAGGAGTTGGGAAACCAATGAAATCAAATATAGATAGGTTAGTTAATGAAGGGGAAAGCTTTAATGCCCCTAGTAAGGGCAAAAAATCATTATTGGCCATGGGGAGCCTGAAATAAATGGGGAGAAATGGTCTACACCTCAGGTCCCCATGTTAACAGGGCCAAAGAATCAAGTCTGGTATAATGGTTTATGGCTAATGGTTAAATGCAAAATAAATGTGCTAGACATCTAAGGTCATATACTAGCACTATAGGAAGGTAGAGCAAAGGGAGGATGAGTTAGTGGTTGGCTGATATACATCAACTATCTAGATAAATAATGAAAGGTTAATGCTGGGGAAAGGAGTTGATGAGTGAATGGGTAGTCGGGTTAGGTAAAGGGGGAAGATCAAGTGTAAGATATGTATGCATCTGAGGAAGAACAGGTCAAAGCAGAAAGTGTGAGATGAAAGTCTCTTGAAGGTAGATAATGTATGGGTTATAAGAAGAAAAGATATGACAAAGGTCAGGTCTGTGAAAGCGGAAACTGTGAATATTCCAATGTAGGAGAGCTATACTTTAGTTGATCTATGAGTGATAATAGTTAGTGTGTGTAGGAGAATTTGAAGGGGAAGGAGTTAGAGGGTGAGATAAGGAATGAAAGGGGGGAGGTGTTGTATCAAGAGGGGTATCAGGAGGTGGAGGATCTCGGGAAGGGCATGGTTGTGACATAAGGGATTCACAAGTTTATCCAGGTGGGAGTGGAAGGGATAGAGAGGATGGAGGGAGGGTTAATGTAGGTGGAGCTGGAGTTGGGGAGGATGGGTTGTGTTGGGAGGGAGTAGGTGGAAGGGGTGTAGGGGGAATATGAGGAGGAGGAGGAGCGGGAGTTGTGGAATTTGAGGGTGGAGCAGGGGTTTCGGTGTCAGTTTGGGACTTGAGTAGATACTTTTGAATATCTTCAAGAGTTTCTGTAAAGTAAGTTGGTTGGGGAGTTCTATGAGACAAAAGTTTCCTTAGGAGGGGGGGGGGGAAGAGGAGACTGGTGTTTGAGGAGTAGAGGCAAAGGTAGGTGGAGGTGAGTGTGTGGTAGGAGAAGGGGTGGAACATTTAGTCTGTCTGCTGTGGGTAGTGCAAGGAGGGAGAGGGGAAGGTGTTGGGGCTGCAGTAGATATTGGAGTGTTTGGATTTAGAGTTGCAAAAGAATTTGACTGGGGAAGGTAGGAGGCAGAAGTGGGGAAGCAAGATATAGGAGGGATAGGTATAGGGGAGGGTGTAAGAATGTCTTGGGAGGGAGGAGGAGGGGCAAAGTGAGCGACATTACTGGAGCAGGGAGTAAGAGAAAAAACTCATTGACAGGCTTCCTGTCTGGCTTCACGTAGAGTGAGTCTAAGTCTGAATCTAAGAGTTGCCACCTCAGATTCAAATGTGCAGGTGGGGCAGCCCCTATAAATTACATTATGGGGGCTGCCACAGTTGGCACATGTGCATGACTGTGCAGACCAGTTTGGGCACATGGAGGGCATCTGGCTTTGGAACGGCAATGTTTGGCAGGATGTCCTAAATGCCCAAAATTTTGGCACTGACGGGGAGGAGGTTGATATGGTTGGATTGGACAGGGAGGGATTCTCCACCAATGTAAACATTAAAGGGTAGGTCATGTCTACAGAAAGTAATTTTAGCAATGTTAGTGGGGTTCTTACAATGATCTCTGGGGGAATGGAGTAGCACTGTACTGATGTTGCATCATAGTCCTAGTATTGAGGCTGGATGAGGTTCAGCAGGAATGGGATTACCAGAGAGATCAGTTAGGTGTTGATAATGCTATAACTTGGTTTTCAGATATTACTTTGATGAGACGGGAATAATCAGGTCGGCTACAGAAAGAAACTGTGCTTACTTGTTTTTGGAGACATTCTGGAAGAGAAGTATTGTCAGAATAGGGATCTGTGGGAGGGATTGCAAAAATTGGTCCCATTTGGCTGGGCTAAAGAGTATTTATGATATTTGTAGAGATGGGGGTAGTGGGACAGGGGCATGTGGAAGAGGGAGTAGTGTTGGGAGGATGAGGTAGTTGAAGGTTGTGGGGGTTCCCCAGCATTAGGTCCCAACCCAATCCCAATCTTCACTTCCTAGTCTATAATCATGGTAATTTTCCATATAGTTAGTTATATCCCTGAATTTCCATATCCATTGTAGACATTGAATAGGAAAGTGCAGGAGACTGCAGGAGTTACTTTAGAAACTGGCCTTCAAATGTAAAATTGATGGATAGGTTCATAATTATAAAGTGAGTTTTCTTCTTGAGTCCATGCAAAGTCCTGAAGAGAATCACACACATTAATTAGCAACTTTTATTTCCTTGGTGACATTACAAGAACATCTATATGAATGGAAATAGACTCGTTAACATTCAAAGTCAAATCAACTTCTGATAAAATCATCAATCTTCTTTCCACAGAAACCAAGAATACAAGCTGTGGGGGACATCAAAGTTTAAGCAATTATATTTCAATTATGAATATAAGCATTTCCTTTTTTCTATAGAAACCAAGCACAAACTGAAAAGTATGGTGGTGTAAAATTATAGTTTTCCATTACTTAAAAAAAAGGCACTTTAAAGAACTATTTGGCATCTGTTCCACTATCACTAACAAATACTCAACTTTCCTTTCATTCAATTTTTTATTGCCATTTAAGATAACTGCCTGGAGCTTTATGATCTTGTATTTCAAAATAAAATGGGCATAAACCTATACAATTAAAATCGAGGATAAAAAACAAAAGTGCTGTCTCAAGTTGTATTTTTTTTCATTTCTTTTAGAGGGTACAAATCAACTTATGAGTTGCTGTTAGGTCCTCGCTTCTTGCCGAAGGATGCCACAACATTGACGAAACGGCGGTTGTACTGGATCCTACGCTTGGCACGGCCGGTCTTTGACTTCCTCTTTTCCTTCTTCTCGACCTTGGGGGTCTGGCCCTTGACCTTACCGGCACGGGACAGGGATCCGTGAACCTTACCTGGGGAAGGAAAGAAACATTAAACCATTAAAAACCCCCTTGCCGCTTACAGAAAATTACAAGAAATTAAATTAGATTTCTCAGATATTTCTTTACATTTTTATCATTATAATTATTAACCATCACCATTGCTTTTATTACTTCCATTTTATTTTTTATTAGGTTACATAAAATAAAGTGTTACTCACCTCCCTTAAGGGCAACATTGACATCAATGGCATCAGTGTTCAGGTTGACCAGGGGGAAGCTGTCATTGTCAAGGGGTGATCCAGCAGCATACAGCCTCACCTGAAAATTAAAATAGAAGAATAATTAAACAACTAGTAATTAAGTTAAGACACCTTCCCTTGTAAATCTGATTACTATATAACTACCATATATTTAATCCATCAAAGCCTGTCACCTGTTATTAATTTGGACAACACTGCAAACTCACCTCAGTCTCAGGGAGACCTTCAGCTTGGCAGATGAAGGCACGGACATCTCCAACTGTTTGTTGTTCAGCATTTTCCACCACATGGGTGACCTCAGAGCGCACAAAGATCTGCATCTTGATATCTAAAATAGAGAAAAATAATTTAAAATAACAACCCTATTAATTACTTAAGATGGGTCACTGAATTAGGAAATATTACTGTTCTAGAGATCATGGCCATTATCGACAACAGAAAAAGTTATGACAAAGTTCTCACGCATTGTTCACAATTTTTTTTTTAAAGCTTTTCATGTACATCTCATACTTATCATCTAATCTTATTATTTTTACTTATATAAATTAAAACATTTGTGTTTCATAATAAATTAATTAAGGCCTGTATTTTTTTTATTATTTTTTACTATGATTTCATTTCATACTTCTCGCGAGTAAACTAAGGATGGCCACTTTGACAGTCAGTTTCAAGTATGACTAACTAAGTGAATCGCTTTTGCAGAGAACATGGCCTTATACTAAATACTATTGAGTGTGCAAAGTGTGGGGCAGACTGCTGAACGGATATAAAAGAAAAATAACTATTCAGGTGAGACAAATCAAAGAAAATAAACACTAATCCCTCCTTGCAGTAGCTCGCCTGTACCCTCCACACTAAGGTATGTAAAATGATCACGGTAAAACTAGTGTTCGAGAGGGGGTTCGAGGTGGATCCCCCTGCTCTTGAAACAGCGATCGGGAGGGGGTCCGGGGGAAGAGCCCCCGATAGGGTAATACGGCGATCGGGTGGGGATCCAGGAGCTCTTAGCTCAGGTTTATATTTTCCACTTCATGGAACTTTATCATTGCCGTCTATTAGCGATCTCGATATCCCCCCCCCCCCCCAAAAAAAAAAAAAAAAAAAAAAAAAAAAAAAAAAAAAAAAAAAAAAAAAAAACCTGGTTCCCCATGGGATCCCCCAAGATTGTTGGCAGGTGGAAAAAAATCCCTGAGAAATATAAACTCTGGAGATTTGTGGCAATGGGAAGACAATGGGCATGGGAGTCTGCTACATCAAGCCAAACATTCTGCTACAAGTGCACTGGCACGTCGCCGCATGTACAGCTGTATCCCGAGCAATTTGTTATGATGCCAACAGGCATGGCCCATCAGCGTCGGGTTACATTTCATTTTGTGGATTCTTTAACTAGGGCAAATTCAGGATATTGTAGGACAAAAGTTGCAGTTGTCAATACAAGAAATGAATCTACAGAAACTAACACCACAAATAAAGGTTAAAACTAAATTATTAAAAACCAATGCTTGTCAGGGGGTGTTGGGGGAGCAGAGAGCCCTCCACTTAGCCTTCCCCTCAAGCAGTACCCAGCGAGCACGACCAGTCACTGCATGTTAGTCAATAAATTGAGGCATGGTTCTGGAAACAATCTGGCTAGCATTTCCATACAGTAAAGAATTGGCAATTCTTCAACAAGATTTTCAAATAAGTTTCATTAAAGTATATAAATGGTTATTCACAGAATTGTTCCAGGGGATGCTTGGATAAGGTCAAGTTTCACCGACATGATCGGTCTTGAAATGACAAATCTATAGGGGGGGGGGGGTCCAGAGTATGGACACCAACCAACAAAAAACTCATTCAAAATCTGTGCTGCTGTGACTTGGTATCCCAACTACCCTTGGGCAGCATGGATAAGGGGCTTTGCCACAACACCCCTGGCAAACATGGTCTTCACCTCAGTATGTGTAGCAAGACAGCTGAAATTTGGGAGCTCTGACTGGACTTGAGCTGTTTGCAGCACTTTCCACAATTTCTTGCTATTACTGTTTGTGTCTGCAGATTCTTACATTGGTGGCTGCAACTTCTCTCCTAATACCTTTAATTTACCATAGCTTAGCGAGTCCTTACTGTGAAGATCAGAATATTTAAATAATGCTCATACTCAGCTGGGGAAAATGTAAGGACGCAGTTTTAAAGATGAAAAAGTGATAGTTCTGTATTGGTTAGAGAGTCAAGACCAGGGTTTCATGCAAACCCAAGATTCAAGCCTTACCTTTCCTACCTTCTATTTATTCCCTTGACATAGCACTGTGTCAACTTATAGAAAATGAACACTGAGAACTGTGGCTGTGTGGATGTTGTGGAGTTAGTCTGAGCAGTCTGAGCAGTGACATGCGGCGGCCATTTTCATGATTTCTCGGCCAATATGAGGCTGCTTCACATGCACCTGTGTTGCACACAACTATTTACTAAGCTCTGTAACATGGCAGTGTCTATGTCCCTCTATCTCTGTGCATCGGTCTCCGTAACATTAACCACACTTTTAAATCATTTGCAAAGGAAGAGGTTAAAGTTACAGAGAGCAATGCATAGAGACCAAAGGAAATGGGCAATGCCATCTGACAGAACATAAGAAATAGTGTCAAACCGAGATACAGCTGCTCCAGCCTCATATTCACTGCGAAATATCGGAAATGTCCGTTGCAGGTCACCACTCAGACCAAGTCCACAACACCCGCAAAGCCAGTTCTTAATGTTTCTCTCCCTATTAGTCGACTCCCTCCACACTGAAGGCATGTCACTTTCTAAAACAAAACTGTTGATGTTGACACGAAGTACAAATAAAGGCACCAAGAGGGTAGGAAAGGAATGGTTGTACTTTTGGGTTCACAGGACTCCCTAGTTTTGGGTGTGGCACTCGGTAACAAATAGCATGGAGAATAAGAGATGCAGGGATACTGCAGCGATGATAATTGAAAGTAGGAATAATATTTGCGAGACAAGATGACCATCTAAAAACAGTTACCCATTCATTCGATAACATAACTAAGTTGCTAAGTCTTCCCTCAATCTCGCCGAAATCGTCAGATACTTGAGAAGGCGACGAGTGAACTGCCGAGGCGCCGCAGCTGCAGCCGCGGGGCAAGAGAAGCCTCGAGAGAAAGACTGAAACCTGGAAGGCAGGCAAGGAGAAGGTCGGGCAAGGCTTAACAAATTTCCCGTCGCTTTTCCCCTATTTGACATCAACCGATCGCCCAACACCGCACGTCACTCGAAATCCCCAATAACCCCCGACGAGAAACGCCTCGGGAAGCGAAAGCGAAGAACAAGACGAAACCCAAACAATAACACGTTCGAGCGCACCATGAGGAAGCCCCGCCAACACTCTCCCTTATTTTGGCCACGACCGCCCTCTCGCCCGGGCCTCGACGCATCCCCCAGGCATCCTCCACACCCTCGGCCATCGCCCAAGCGGAGTCCGAGGGAATCCACGGCGTCTGGCGGCACGAGGGGGCGAAAATCGGCAATGGCACCTACTTACGCGGATGACAGGGTCCGAAAGGGATGTTTTGGGCCGAGAGCACGAGCGATGTGGACGTGGCCGATGGTTCTTTCTCGGAGGCCAAAGGGCGGCGGAAAAAATGTATCTGTTGGTATTCTGGGGTCACATGTATTTCGAATAGGTTTAGTTTGTTGTCGTTTTATATTTGTTTTCGGCTTTGTAATTTTTTTAAGCGAGGAGGGAGATTTGGTAACGTGGGTGATAGTTCTGTTCTTGAAAACTCGGTTTAATATTATGCACTTTTATGGAGTAATTCGATTGTAAATAATATATTTAGCAGTTTTTGAAAGGTTGAATATTGTGATTTACATCATTTGTGTGATAAGAAGGGATATTAATTGTTTGTGGAGTTTATTACAGAAAACGCGTTTTCTTTTAGCGGGTAACTAATATATACCTATTTAATTCTAATTCGTAAAAAAATATACAAGATTCTCGCGATTTATACGAATAAGAAATAAGAAGATCATTACTGAGATTGCTGAGAAGTGAGGTATTTTGGAAGAAATTTCACAAACACTTTCACGATAATATTTGTCGCCGACATCCAGTGACGTCACGTTGGGACATTTTTATTTTACTTTATATCGGGTCAATATTATGGGAGGTTGTCTGTGTAACATAACCGCAAGTTTTCTTATTCTATTTACTGTCTTATATCTTTTGACTCTTGTAGAAAATAATACCCAGCTGTTTGTAAAATTTATTACACAACCTTATTCATCCGACGCGGACTAAGCAATTCATAACATTGTGTAATTCACTTATATTATCTTTCTTTCTTTTCTTATCTCAGATTCTTCACTGACACACAAAAGATACGAACTTTAATATACACTTAAGGCAATTACATAATGAAAATGACTAGGCTAATCCATACACTCACATACACAAACGTACATGCATATTCACAGACAAATGCATTTACATAGACAAAAAACAAACATAGATATGCATTCACAAAAACACATCCACATTCACAAACTCTTACATAGACATGTACAGACATACATGCAAATACACAAAAAAACAGATACACATTCGCAAACACATGCTTATATATTCACACACACACACACACACACACACACACACACACACACACACACACACACACACACACACACACACACACACACACACACACACACACACACACACACACACACACACACACACACACACACACACACACACACACAATCCCTTACACACTCACACACACAAACACAGTTCTATATATAAACAATGAAGATATATATTAACAGAGATATGAGAGAGACAATATGAGAAAATGAACGAATAAGTTTGAATCTCTCTTGAAATCCGGCGTCAGGATAAAATCAACAATATAATTAACGCTCGTCCACCTTTGCTCTAAATTTACGTTCCACATCTCTTACATCATATGATTTTTTTTTTTTCGCAGATGCATTTTTCAGAATCAATATCGCATGGAATTTCTCCTCATTATCTCTATGTAAAGCTGTTGTTGTCTTTTGAGCTGCTTATTTACTTTTATTTCCTTCAAACTATTTTTGGAGGGGGATATCTAGCCATTGGCTTTGATAGACGAGCGATATTTGAACAATATTCAGTCTTTTCTAAACCGTTTTTTTTTTCCTTTCAAAGTTTATATTTTCCCTTAACGAATATGTCATGACCTGTATATGTCAGTCCATAAAGAATATTCCCCATAATTTTCTCTGGAATTCTGTAACGCATTTTTGAAACTTCTCTTCCGTGAAAGTTATGCACTTATCTTGCTAAACCAATTTTCGGTTCATCAAAAGTTAACGGTCTTTTGGACGCGTCGCCGACATGACAACAATGCTTCAAAAAATAAATCTAAAATGACATCCTTTATAAAGAAGAAGAAAAAAGAGATTGGTAACATGATGATTAAGGTATCAGTAAGTGTACATTTTAACGAGTTTTCATTTCACAAGCGCTGTTGTAACAAGATATAACAGCAATCTGATATCATAGCCGATAAGATATCATAGCCAGAAAGTGTCACATACTGAATAGACTAATATCGTTTACTCATCAAATAGTTATACATTTCCTGGAGACATGGCATCGATTAACGACGAAACGAATTCATCAATGACCGTTGATGCATTTGAACTTTCACTTCATTTCATTCCTTAACTCTATTACTGTTCCTCAAATTTTACTTTTTTTCAGATTTCTTTATAGTTTTTATCGCTCGTCTTTTCTTATGTCTGCGATTGCCATATTGTAAAGGGCATTATTAAAAGAAAAACTTCTCGATTAACTGATTCGAATAGCAATCGTTATTCTTTCTCTCATGATTCCCTATTTGTTGATCTCAACCATTTTCACCTCATCGTATTATCAATACATTCGTCCGGATAGTTTCATGGCCATTTTTTAAATATATCCTACAGTGGTCATATCACGTAGTTAGCATGTGGCAGTCGGTGTTGAAGAAGTAAATGTTACAGCAATACAAAGCCCTTGCGGAAGGGGAAAGAAAACACGACAGTGGAATGCTTAGTGTGGCAGGAAGAGATGGATAAACAGTTACAGCAATGAACACGCGTGTATGCATACAAGTGTGGTGTGGTGTGTGTGTGTGTGTGTGTGTGTGTGTGTGTGTGTGTGTGTGTGTGTGTGTGTGTGTGTGTGTGTGTGTGTGTGTGTGTGTGTGTGTGTGTGTGTGTGTGTGTGTGTGTGTGTGTGTGTGTGTGTGTGTGTGTGTGTGTGATAGAGAGAGAGATAGAGAGAAAAAGACATGTATGTGACAAATATGTAGAATATAACAATAGACACATCGAATAATATTAGCATTCATATTTCAGTAATATGATATAGCTTGGTTAAACCTAATTCCTCAATTAATTCCCACAGGGCTAAATTAGGAGATAAACTTTAGTATTCTTGTTTGACAGTTGTCGAGTCCTTCCTGATACAATAAATTTCTGCATCAAAGGGCAGTCACAGCAGGATATTCTTTTAAAAGACGTAATGAGGTGTCCTTCAAACTAAAGAAGGTTGAAGACGCGAACGTGACGCGATCTTCAGTCACAGAAAGCAAAAGGCAAACAGATAATTACATGATTACACACATATAAGCACAGACAAATGCAAACATCAATGAACGGAAACACACACACTCACACAGTTATAGATAGAAAGACAAGGATAAAAAAAAAAAAAAACCTTTTGACCAATGGAAAACCTCTGACCATACATATCTATTCCGTCTCTCTCTCTCTCTCTCTCTCTCTCTCTCTCTCTCTCTCTCTCTCTCTCTCTCTCTCTCTATCTATCTCTCTCTCTCTCTCTTTCTCTCTCTCTCTCTTACACACACACACACACATTCTTCATCCATAAAAGAAAACAAACAAACAAAAAGAGAAAAGATCCGTAAACAATAAGAGCAATTCGCAAGCACCATCAAACTCGACAGAAATATCATGTTGCAACCCCACACCTCTCCATTGTCCTGTCCACCACAAAACCTTCACGCATAAAGACATCAGTCGACTTGCATTAAGTTTTTGCATCATATTGGAGCTGGGAGGGTGACTAAAAGAAAAAAAAAATGACGGTGGGCACAATAGGAATCACGCGCGTGTATGTGTGTTTAAAGGGACCTCGTTTCTGGGTGGTTGCTGGATTGACTTGAGTCAGTGTTTGTTTTTTTGTGTGTATTTATGTGTTTATTTGTTTATTGCTATTATCGTCATTATTATTGTTAGTATTGTTGATATTGTTATTATCATTATCATTATCCCTATTATCATCATCATTATTATTATTATTGTTATAATTATTACTATTATTATGAGGATTATTGTTATCATTACTATAACTATGATTGTTATTGTTCTTATCATTAGCAGTAGTAGTAATATATTTTTTGAAGAGATTGTTCTGGAAGCCTAAAAGGAAATATGGAGGTAGGGTGACTGACATTCCTTTAAAGGAGAAATATAAGAAACAAACAACTGTTTACACGAGTGAGATTCACTTTATGTTTGTAAGCATGGACACGCAAACCACCCCAACATCCACTCCCACACGCATGCGCGCGCTCAGACAGATAGACACAGTGGCGTATAAACAAAACCTTTTATGCAGACACGCATACATATATCGATACATAAATATACATCATACTTGTAATTATAATGATTTTGTCCACAGACCCAACACTAATCTTGACATCTTGGGCTGACGAAAAGTAACACGCCGATCTTTCGAAATGGGAGTCTCCGCTTGATGGATGGTGTCCTCGTCAATGGCAGACTGGGGTCGCCCTGGTGTAGGGGCCGTTTCCACAGATCACCGGCGACACCTGAACTGGTGATGCCAATATTGAACATCGTCATATGATAGGGCATCCTCCCCATAAGTTGCTTTCATTCCATCGAAGGTCTCTTGTGTGCGGGCATTCAAGTATAAGAACCTGATCCCTGGTCGATACTCCACTGGTTCCATTTGCACACGTTACTGCAACAGAAAACATGTTATGAGTTAAGGACTTGAAATCAACAGAGAACCTATAGAAATAAGTTTCATTATGCTTATGAAATTTCAGCCTCCTAGGATAAGCGACAGTGGGTCAGGGAAAATCTTTAATGACCGTCCCTCGTGTGTGTGTATACACACAGCATATATATATATATATATATATATATATATATATATATATATATATATATATATATGCATATATATATGCATATATATATATATATATATATATATATATATTTATATATATGTGTGTTTGTGTGTGTATGTGTTTGTATTTATATTTCCTGTTTGTTAAAATCATGATAGAGACAAGAATGAAAATACGATTGATCAACACTAACACAGCTTATTAGTGATACAAATCACAATAATAAAACTCACAATAGCAAGAGTGATGATAATGCTAACACAGTGAGTACATGGTATACACATTATATATAATGATAACTAGCGGGACTTATCTCCTCTCTCCGTCTTTCACCCTCCTTCTACCTCTTGCCTCCTCTCACCCCTCCCCTTTCCCTTTCTCTCTCCATCTACCTTTTCCTCTCCCGCTCAGCCACCCCCTCTCATTCCTGAAGCGTCCTTAGTCCCCCCCCCCCCCTCCGCCTTCAGCCCTCTTCCTCTTCGCTCCTCTTCCTCCTTAAACTCCCCCTCCTCCTTCGCTCCCTTGAACCCTCCCCGCCCTCCCCCACACCCCTTTTCTCTCTGAGCCCCCCTACCTTCTCCCTCCCCCTCCCGCTTCTCCCTCCCCCTCCCTTCTCCCTCCCCCTCCCGCTTCTCCCTCCCCCTTCCTCTCCCTTGCCCCTCCCTCTTCCCTTCCCCTCCCTTTCTCCTTCTCCTTAATATATTTTCTCTAAAT
>NC_061850.1:30599038-30604038 GCF_019202785.1 Penaeus chinensis | reverse complement strand
GGTTAATGCCTACGAAGCTGAATACAATATCACGTCCTTGTCCATTTATCATATATCTGTTGTGTATATTCTGGTTATCACTGTTGGCATTATCATTATCTTTATTTTTTAAAATTTATTATTATTTTTTTATCGCGTGGGTTTGGGGACACAAGATTGTCACTATCATCATTATCATTATTTCCATTATTACTATACAATGTGCAAACCATACAACACGGTATCGTCTGCTTGAAATAAACCACTTACTGGCTTTACCTCATTTGAAATTCAGTTACCATTTCTGTACCCCGGCAATGAGAGAGACAAGTGACGCCCTTTAAAGGCTTCAAGAACTGGGAGACTGGTTTTAAAATATTTTTCCCACAGCACGGGAATTATGAAGACTGAATCAAAAGCAGGCGATCCTACCGTAACCATGCTTATCCTGACGTATTTCTCAATCTTTATTATGGATGCGTCAGAATAGAACATGGGTAATATGTCTGTGAATTATTTTCAACAGAAAACTATAACAGAGAAAGCCGAGAACCATCGAGATAAAAATAGATTTGCTTCCACACAAACAACTAGAATTCATATAACCTATATTCTACATAATCAATAGAGCAAGCCTCATCGCCCACATTAGCATACAAATCCCCACTTATCAACCCGATAAATAAAACACAACACGCCTCCATTTCGCAGTTACACCAGACAGAAAAGTTCGCGCCCGAAACCCGTAATGAAGCTTTGAACTACAGTAACGAAACAGCTACGAAAAAAAAACAACTAAAGTGCTTATTACATTCATGCATTGCGATAATGATCTATGCAAACAATGTACCTTGTTGTCTTGTTAGGATATCCGTTTGATCTTCGACACTGATTTATGGAAAGGAGGGAGCAGGTCCATTGTTTGTCCGCCTCACTTATCTGATGCGTGGGGACTCGAATGAAACTTCGTCTAATTGAACATTAATTCAGAAGTTTCGCAACAGTTGCTCGACTTGGATATGAAGCCCTTACTCTGACAAAGGCATAAAATACAGTATATATATACATATATATGTATATATATATATGAACCGCATTCATGTTGACAAATGTAGAAAAGGTATGAATGAGAATGTATTGTGAAGATATTCATTCTCATTCTTACCTTATCTACATATATATATATATATATATATATATATATATATAGGCATTCATACATATATATATTATATATAATATAAGATGTATACACATATATAGACATGTGTCTATATATATACAAATATGTGTAAATGCATATATGTATGCATAAAAAAAAAAAAAAATAATATATATATATATATATATATACACACACAACTACATATATACTGCACACACACACACACACACACACACACACACACATACACATACATATATATATACATGCATACAAGCATGCATATACGTGTATAAATATAAATATAACACGATGATGAGGGTTCTTTAAGAAGTAGATATAGATGAATCAAAATATATTCCTCATCGAAAACATAATGAAAATTAACTTTAGCGTTGATATGCGTAGACGTGACAGGTGCTTGCTTTATTAATTTCTGTTTCATCATCATCCTATTTAATGTTATCATTATTATTATCCTCATCATTAGAATGATATTAGCTATATTGGTAATACGGATAATAGTGATGGTTATTATAATGATGACAACAATAATAATGATAGTGATGATAATTTTTAATAATATGATAATGATAATGATAATGATTATATCAAATTATAATGATAACAATAGCAATAACAATTACAATAAAAAAGTATTTCTCATAACCATTATTATTGTCAATTTTAGCATCACTATTATAATCATTTTATCATTTGCCCAGGAACTTCTCAGCTTTCACTGTCCAAGTAATAACCTTAGGCTGCAAAGGGTTGCAGACCGCTGGCATATATCAACATATTATGAATGGGGAAAACAGCATATTCTGTTTCATTTGCATAATGCATGTAAACGGTCTAACACACACACACACATACACACCAAACACACTTACACACACACACACACACACACACATATATAAACATATATGTTTGTGTGTGTGTTTATATATATATATAGTCCATTATATATAATTCTTTAAGTGTCGTGTCAGGTCCTGACGTTGGCAACTATTCCTTTGAACCCATATAATTACTACTTTTAAACTACCTGCCGCCAATTTTGTGACTGGCAAGGAACTTATTAAAGTGGGATCATTACTCATGTATTTTTTTGTTAGTATTCATATTCTTTACGCGTGGAATGACCAAACTTGAAATTAGTTCCTACGATTTTTTTTCATCTTTTGTATTATCAGGAACATTAAGATGAATTATTATTTTCCATGCTTTCGATCTGTTTTTGGGATCCTATGATACAAGTGCTTATTCACACAAACACGTACACGCTGCTAACTTCTCGCTAAATACATTTTAGAAAAAAATACACTGTTACATTATCAGATTTACACGTAATGAAAAAAGGGCATTTTCATCCCATGTCTAAACGCAACTATAAACATGCATTAATTCCATTCACGTCGAACAGATATGAACCTTAGCTTTCCCCATCGTCAACAAGTACTGAACGTAGGTAAATAAGGTAATCCATTCGTCAGAGTTAGCTGTCAAAGAGCGCAGTCGAGACGCTGGCTACACTTTATATTTAGCTCCCAGCTGGTCAATTTGCACGAGTGGGGTTGACGGAAGGGTCACGAGCTTAAAGTACCGAGGAAATCGTAATACTTTCGGCAAATTCTGGGTACTGTTTTTTGTCGTTGTTTTATTTGCCTTTATTTCGCTATTTTCGTTATCGCACTGCATAACAGCAGCGTTTAAGACTCAGAAATCACGCACTCAAATCCCCTGAAATTTCGGTGTAAACTTCCTCTAAAAAACATCTGCCGAATAACGAACTTGCAATGAACTGAAGTCGCCTCATCCCTGCCAAGTTTCTGAAAGGTTTTGCCCGGGCCTTATCATCAAAAGGCAGACACATCCTCGGTCCCTTTCGAAGCCGCCTTGGCCCTTCCCCGCGTGTCGAGAGAGAGTTGAAGCTTCAAGTCCTCCTCGCAAGGACCTCTTTACAGCGGTTCGAAAACTCGGCCGATGGTCTGACTTCCAACAAGGTGGACTCAAGATGGGTAGAGCACTTTCACTCTCTTTTGGTTTACGTAGATCGCTGTGTGGATGCACATGGCATTTTGATATCTATGATATGAATATAAATAAATATATATATACACATATATTTATAATGTATATATAAATGTATATATATATAAGTATATATATATGTATATATATATATATATATAGTATGTGTGGTGTGTGTGTGTGTGTGTGGTGTGTGTGTGTGTGTGTGTGTTGTGTGTGTGTGTGTGTTTTTTTATATATATGCATATATATATATATTTGTGTGTGTGTGTGTGTGTATTAAATATATGCATATATAGATAATAGTTATGCATATATATATATATATATATATATATATACTAAATGTATATATTAATTATGTATATTTTATATTTATATATATGTGTGTGTGTGTGTGGTTTCTTAATATATATATATTATATATATATATATAATATACATATTAATATATAAATACATAATAAAATACAATATATAATTATATATAAATAGAGAGAGAGAGAGAGAGAGAGAGAGAGAGAGAGAGAGAGAGAGAGAGAGAGAGAGAGAGAGAGAGAGAGAGAGAGAGAGAGAGAGAGAGAGAAAGAGAAAGAGAAAGAGAAAGAGAAAGAGAAAGAGAAAGAGAAAGAGAAAGAGAAAGAGAAAGAGAAAGAGAAAGAGAAAGAGAAAGAGAAAGAGAAAGAGAAAGAGAAAGAGAAAGAGAAAGAGAAAGAGAAAGAGAAAGAGAAAGAGAAAGAGAAAGAGAAAGAGAAAGAGAAAGAGAAAGAGAAAGAGAAAGAGAAAGAGAAAGAGAAAGAGAAAGAGAAAGAGAAAGAGAAAGAGAAAGAGAAAGAGAAAGAGAAAGAGAAAGAGAAAGAGAAAGAGAAAGAGAAAGAGAAAGAGAAAGAGAAAGAGAAAGAGAAAGAGAAAGAGAAAGAGAAAGAGAAAGAGAAAGAGAAAGAGAAAGAGAAAGAGAAAGAGAAAGAGAAAGAGAAAGAGAAAGAGAAAGAGAAAGAGAAAGAGAAAGAGAAAGAGAAAGAGAAAGAGAAAGAGAAAGAGAAAGAGAAAGAGAAAGAGAAAGAGAAAGAGAAAGAGAAAGAGAAAGAGAAAGAGAAAGAGAAAGAGAAAGAGAAAGAGAAAGAGAAAGAGAAAGAGAAAGAGAAAGAGAAAGAGAAAGAGAAAGAGAAAGAGAAAGAGAAAGAGAAAGAGAAAGAGAAAGAGAAAGAGAAAGAGAAAGAGAAAGAGAAAGAGAAAGAGAAAGAGAAAGAGAAAGAGAAAGAGAAAGAGAAAGAGAAAGAGAAAGAGAAAGAGAAAGAGAAAGAGAAAGAGAAAGAGAAAGAGAAAGAGAAAGAGAAAGAGAAAGAGAAAGAGAAAGAGAAAGAGAAAGAGAAAGAGAAAGAGAAAGAGAAAGAGAAAGAGAAAGAGAAAGAGAAAGAGAAAGAGAAAGAGAAAGAGAAAGAGAAAGAGAAAGAGAAAGAGAAAGAGAAAGAGAAAGAGAAAGAGAAAGAGAAAGAGAAAGAGAAAGAGAAAGAGAAAGAGAAAGAGAAAGAGAAAGAGAAAGAGAAAGAGAAAGAGAAAGAGAAAGAGAAAGAGAAAGAGAAAGAGAAAGAGAAAGAGAAAGAGAAAGAGAAAGAGAAAGAGAAAGAGAAAGAGAAAGAGAAAGAGAAAGAGAAAGAGAAAGAGAAAGAGAAAGAGAAAGAGAAAGAGAAAGAGAAAGAGAAAGAGAAAGAGAAAGAGAAAGAGAAAGAGAAAGAGAAAGAGAAAGAGAAAGAGAAAGAGAAAGAGAAAGAGAAAGAGAAAGAGAAAGAGAAAGAGAAAGAGAAAGAGAAAGAGA
>NC_061850.1:30569038-30584038 GCF_019202785.1 Penaeus chinensis | reverse complement strand
ACTACTGCTACTACAATTAACATTATTACTTTTATTATTACTATTATCGGTTTTATCATTATTATTATTGTTATTATCATTATTATTATTATTATTATTAATATTATTATCATTATTATTATTATTATTATTATTATTATTATCATTATCATTTTCATACTATTACATTATCATTATTTTTATTACTATTTTTATTATCGTTATTATTATTGTAATTATTATCATCAATATTATTATTATTACTATTGCATTATTATTATTGTTATTATTATTTTATTATCAAATTATTATAGTTTTTTATTATCATTCTGAATATTTCTTTTATCATTATTGCCATTATTGATAACGTTGTTATCGTTATTACCATTACCACTGTTATAGTGGATGTATGCCATAGACATTATCATTATCATTATAATTGTTATTTTTGTTATTATTGTTGTTGTTATTGTTGTTGTTATCGTTATTATCATTTTTGTTACTATTATCATTATTATTATTATTTTTAAAATTTTATTAATATTATTGTTACAAATGTTGTTACTGTTACTCTTATCATTATTGTTATTATTATTAATAATATTGTTGTGGTATTATTATTGTTATCATTATCATCATCATCATTTTTATCACCATTATTATTGTTAATTCTATTAATACCATTCATATCATTACTTTTATCCTTATTAATATTATTGTTATCATCCTTATTGTTATTGTTATCATCAGAGCCATCATTATTATCATTATTATTTTAGTTCCCATTAGCTGTGTCACTACAATCATTATCCTTATTACCATTTTTGAAATATTCTTCATAGGTTCCTCCACGACAACAAGATAGCGAACATCGACAACCTCTTTACCAACATAACATCCATCACGACTTTGTGAGTACCTGGGTGACGAGGAGGACGCTGGGGGCTTTCTGTCGCTATGGTTGTTGTTGTGGTATCATTATTCATTATCGTTATTGTTATCATCTTTATTATTATTATTTTTATTATTATTATTTTATTATTATCATTATAATAATAATAATAATAATAATTATTATTATTATTATTATTATTATTATTATTATCATTATTATTATCATTATTATTATCATCATCATCATTATTATTATTATTTATATTATCACTTTTATTTTTATTATTACTGTTTTACCGATTTTTTTTCACCAGATTTACCGGTATTTTTTCAAAGATTTACCGATTTATTTCCCCGGATTTAGCGATTTATTTTCCCAGATTTACCGATTTATTTCCCCGGATTTACCGATTTATTTCCCCGGATTTACCGATTTATTTCCCCAGATTTACCGATTTATTTCCCCAGATTTACCGATTTATTTCCCCGGATTTACCGACTTATTTCCCCAGATTTACCGATTTATTTCCCCGGATTTACCGACTTATTTCCCCAGATTTACCGATTTATTTCCCCAGATTTACCGATTTATTTCCCCGGATTTACCGACTTATTTCCCCAGATTTACCGATTTATTTCCCCGGATTTAACGACTTATTTCCCCAGATTTACCGACTTATTTCCCCAGATTTACCTATTTATTTCCCCGGATTTACCGACTTATTTCCCCAGATTTACCGATTTATTTCCCCAGATTTACCTATTTATTTCCCCGGATTTACCAACTTATTTCCCCAGATTTACCGATTTATTTCCCCGGATTTACCGACTTATTTCCCCAGGTTTACCGATTTATTTCCCCAGATTTACCGATTTATTTCCCCAGATTTGCCGACTTATTTCCCCAGATTTACCGATTTATTTTCCCGGATTTACCGATTTATTTCCCTAGATTTACCGATTTATTTCCCCGGATCTACCGATTTATTTTCCCGGATTTACCGATTTATTTCCCTAGATTTACCGATTTATTTTTCCCCAGATTTACCGATTTATTTCCCCGGATCTACCGATTTATTTCCCCGGATCTACCGATTTATTTCCCCGGATTTACCGATTTATTTCCCCAGATTTACCGATTTATTTTCCCAGATTTACCGACTTATTTCCCCGGATTTAGCGATTTATTTCCCCGGATTTACCGATTTATTTCCCCAGATTTACCGATTTATTTCCCCGGATTTAGCGATTTATTTCCCCGGATTTACCGATCTATTTCCCCAGACAGCTCAACAACAACAGGATCCGTGTGATTCGCTGCCAGGCCTTCAGCGCCCTGCAACACCTGCGGTCCGTGTGAGTTTTTTTGTTTTGTTTTTTCGCCGATTTTTTGTAATTGTTATTGATGTTATTGCGATGTTTATAATGGTTGTCACTTTGATTATTAAAATTATGGTGATTGTTTATTCTGTTATTTTTTATTATTGTTATGGTTATCATTATGATTATTATGATAGTGATAATTTCGTTAATTTTTGATATTATGATAATTATTCTTATGATAATGATAGTGCTAGTAATGATAATGATGATGATATTGATGATCATAGTAACTGAAATGATAATAACAACAGTGACGATGTTAATAAAGATAATAGTAACAATAATCTTTATAATAAAAATGATAGCAGACATTTTTGCTCTTGAACCTCAAAACTGCAATCCTTAGCCTCAAGGATGTTATTAACAGCGTCCTTTTCCCCAGAGACTTGTCCGGAAATCCCCTGACCACGGTGCAGGACATTTTCACGGGGCTGAAGGCTCTCCGCGTCCTGTGAGTTGGGGGGGGGGAAATTGCGTTTTTTTTTGTGTTGATTTTGCTGATGGTGGGATATTTTCGTCTTGTTGATTCATTCTCTTTTTGGTGTCTATCTTTTGTCTTGTTTTATTTTTTTTGTTTTTTTTTTGTCTCTTCTTTTATTTATTTATTTATTTTTTCTTAGCTTATTCTCTCTCTTTTTTTTCTCTCTCGCGCTTTCTCTCATTCTTTCTCTTTCCTTCTCTCTCTCTCTCTCTCTCTCTCTCTCTCTCTCTCTCTCTCTCTCTCTCTCTCTCTCTCTCTCTCTCTCTCTCTCTCTCTCTCTCTTTCCTTCCCTTCATACACTTCAATACACCCAACGACCCGCAGGAACCTGATGGACCTCGAACTTCAGGACATCGACGAGCGGCACTTCTTGTCGATGGTGGAGCTCAAATTAGCGTACGTATGAAAACAAGCAATGATAATAATAATAATAATAATAATATGAAACAGGAGAACAACAGTAGACTAATATATGCTTATCTTTCTGTCTTTATTTTGGAAAGAGGGAGATGGAGACAATCAATAAAAAAAATGAAACAGGAGAACAGCAGTAGACTAATATATCCAGGGATGGAATAACACTTTTTCTAATTCTTCTAAATGGTATTCGTGATTCTTGTGATCATTCATGTTCTCCAGGTATTTCAAGACCTTTCGCTACTGCAGCTACGTGCCGCGGGTGCTTCAGTGTCTTCCTAGTACAGACGGTGAGTTCTTTTTGTCAATTAGGTGTTGCTTGACTACTTTTACGCTGACAGGATTTTGAATTAAATGCTATTGCGCTATTTTTTTTATGAGTCATTAAAATAATAAAAGGCTGTTGTCACTTCTACGTAAATCAGATCAAGGAAGTTCTGTTTTACTGTTTTGTGCTATTAATAAAAAATAAAATAAATACCTTTAAACCAGTTTTACGCTAACAGGTTTCTGAAATAAAATAAAATGTTGTTATACAGGGTTTTGCGAGTGAAATGCGGCTTCACTACTTTAACGCTGACTATTTGTGAATGAAAATAGTTTGAAGATAAATTGCTTTTACGTTAAGAGGATTTATGAACCAAATGTTGATATGCTTTTTCAAGAGCTACGCTACTGAAATGTGGCTTGACTGCCTTTACACTAACAGGTTTTAAGAATGAAATACTACATTACCCCTTTTACGCTAGTGTTTTTTTATGAATCAAAAGCTGCACTGATTGCTATTGCGCTCACTGGTTTTGTGAATGGAATGTTGTAATACTACTTTTACACTAACAGGTTGTCATGAATGAAATGTAAAATTGCCATTGATGCACTAATAGTTTTTTGTGAATGAAAGGTTGCTCTACTGCGTTTACACTACTTTTCGCGAACTGGGTTACATAAATAGATGCTGCTGCTTTACTCTTACGCTAAGAAATTTACAGTATCTTTTTATTGTGAATGAAATCTTTGTTTGTTTCTTTTACGCTAAATTCTTTGATGAAATAAAAACGACTATTTTTACGATAACCCGGAGTGTTAGTTATGACCTTCTCTGCCCATGTGATACCAACTACTTAGGCCTTTTTAGGAAAGTGTATAATGTGTTACCGTCTCACTGCGGTCTCCTCCTCATATTGAAATGCCTCCCACATCTGCACCAAACGCCCGCACGCCCCTCACTCTACTACTTTTCCCCCCACCCATCCGCCCACCTACCCAACCCTTTCACCCCCCCCCCCCCAGGCGTCTCGAACGGGCGTGACATGATGGGCTGGGTCGTCCTCCGCGCGGCCGTGTGGGTCGTCGCCGCCCTCACCCTCGCCGGGAACCTGGCTGTGATTGGCTGCCGCGCCATCTCGAAGGAGGACAACAAGATACTGAAGCTCTTTATCAAAAACCTGGCTGGTATGTGGTCGCGGGAGAGGAAGGGAGAGGGAGGAGAGGAAGGAGGGGGGCGGGGAAGGGGGTGGAAGAGGCAGAGGGAGAGAGTGGACCTGGGGGAGAGGAAAGGAGAGGGGGAAGAGGAAGGAGGGGGGCGGGGAAGGGGGAGGAAGAGGCAGAGGAAGAGAGGGGAACTGGAGGAGAGGAAAGGAGAGAGGGAGGGGAAGGAGGGGGAGTGGGGAAAGGGGAGGAAGAGGCAAAGGGAGAGGGGGTAACTGGGGGAGAGGAAGGAAGGGAAGGGGAAAAGGGTGATTTGGAGGAAGAGGCTGAGGGGGAGAACGTGGGAGGAAAGGCAGGAGGGGGGGCAGGGGAAGGGGGATTGGGAGGAAGAGGAAGAGGGGGATGGGTAGATGGAGAGGAGAGAGAGAGGGTAAGAGGAAAGAGGAGGAGGAAGGGAGAGGAGATGGAAGGGGGAGGGACTGGGAGGGAGAGGGCGAGATGGAAGGGAGGGAGGGAGAGGAAGGGGAAGAAGGAAAATTATAGTGTTAATGATAATAATGAGGGTAATAGTGATTTTGATAATGATTATAACAATATTAATGATAATAATTATAACAATATTAATGATAATGATTACAACAATATTAATGATAATAAATAACAATGATAATAATGATATCAATAATGATAATAATCATCACGCCCCACTTACCATCGACGTCACCACACCTGCCCATCCCCCCCTCCCCCCCACGCAGCCGCCGACCTGCTGATGGGCGTGTACCTGGTGATCCTGGGCGTGCAGGACCTCAAGACGCGAGGATCCTTCCGGGAGGAGGCGCTGGCGTGGGCGTCCTCCTACACCTGCACCTTCACCGGGATCCTGGGACTTGTGTCGTCCGAGGTGAGTGAGGGGGGAGGGGGAGGGAGGGGAAGGGGGGAGGAGAGGGGAGTGGATGGGGATAGGTGATGAGGGACGGAGTGTGGGAGGCAGGGGAAGGAAGGAGGGAAAAGGTTGTGGGGAGGAGGGAGGAGGGATGGGTAAGGAGAGGGTGGGAGGAGGAAGGAGGGGATAGGAGTAGGGGAAGGAGAGGGGGGAAGGAAGGGGTAAGGGAAGGGTGGGAGGAGGGAGAGGGGATGGGGGTAAGGGAAAGGGAGGAGGGGAAGGGACTATCACAAGGAGAAATCTTGATCCGATGAAAAACCTGAAATAATTCTTACTTGATCGGATGAAGAACTCAAATTATTCGAAGCACCTGACATTCCCTTCACAACGCGGCTGTATTCCATCATATACACGTATAAAGAAGATAAAACATCTGCTCCTTAATTCCCAAAAAGTCTACTTAACATCTACCCGCTTACTTAAGGCTCAAAACCCCCTCCACAACACAAAGAATCCGAACTTACACCTGTTCTCCTCCACCAGACGTCAGTGTTCATCCTGACCTTCATGTCCCTCGAGCGGTACTTGTTCATCCGGCAGCCCCTCGAAGCCCGCACGCTGTCGGAGAGGTCGGCTCGGGTCTGTTTGTTCTTCATCTGGCTGACGTCGGTTTTCCTGGCCGTCTTTCCCGGTGAGAAATATTAGTCTTTTTTTTATCTGGGTTGGAGGTCTATTTTTTCTGTCTTTCTTTCTGTTTTTCTCTCTGTTTCTCTGTCTGTCTGTCTGCCTTTCTCTCTCTCTCTCTCTCTCTCTCTCTCTCTCTCTCTCTCTCTCTCTCTCTCTCTCTCTCTCTCTCTCTCTCTCTCTCTCTCTCTCTTTCTCAGTATTGAAATATAAAATGATTAACATTCCACATTAATCTTAACTATGTTTCATAATTTACTAAACGATCTGTCCTAAAATATGTCTTCTCTTGTTTAAAAATAAACACTTTTTTATCATTATCTGAGCGATAGACAAAGTATTCGCTCCCTCTAGTTCTTTTTAACGGTTTATCCAAAGGATTTCCCTTTTTTTTAATTCGTTCTCCCACAGCCATATGGATCAAAAGCTTCTACGAGAGCGGCGCCATGTGTATTCCTCTGCACGTGACCGAACCTTATCTCGCTGGGTGGCAATATTCAGCCTTCATATTCTTAGGCATCAATACGCTCAGGTATGACCAATGAGTGACTGATTATGACCAATCATGACCAATTATTACAATATGACTCCCGCTCTATTTAGCGTTTTCAGGGACGATTCATAATATCAGGGGAAGATTAACATAATCAGGTACGACTTATAAAAATACGCTAGTCACATCACAGGACTTCAGTAACGTGCACTTTTTTGACATTCGATTTATGTAAATGATTTTAACTCCTCATAAATGTATACAGGTTTGTATATATGAAAAGTTAGAATTTAAATAGAAAAATAATCAGATGCAAGAATGACGAAGAATCAGACTGTAGCGAGGAAGGTTGAGAAATATTGGGTAGGGCGGGTTGCACTGAATTTTGAGGCAGTAGTAGTAAAATTAATAAATGTATGAATAAGTAAATGAAACGAAAAAAGTAAGCATTAAACGTAAATTATTCGTCCCCATCCTCTTCCTCCACTTTCTCACCCTATTCGATTTTCTCTCTCGTGCCTTATCCCTCTAATTTTCATCAATTTTCTCTTCTCTTTCTTCCTCCTCCTCCTCCTCTTCCTCTTCCTCTTCCTCTTCCTATTCCTCTTTCTCTTCCTATTTCTCTTCCTCTTCCTCTTCCTCTTCCTCTTCCTCTTCTTCTTCTCTTCTTCTTCTTCTTCTTCCTCTTCCTCTTCCTCTTCCTCTTCCTCTTCCTCTTCCTCTTCCTCTTCCTCTTCCTCTTCCTCATCATCATCATCATCATCATCATCATCATTATCCTTTTCCTCTTCCCCACCCCCTCCTCTACCTCCCCCTCCCCCTCCCCCTCCCCCTCCCCCCTCCCCCTCCCCTCCCCCTCCCCCTCCCCCTCCCCCCTCCCCCCTCCCCCTCCCCCTCCCCCTCCCCCTCCCCCTTCCCTCCACCTCCACCTCCTCCACCTCCTTCTCCCCCACCACCACCTCTACCCTTCCCCTCTCCCCCCCAGCATGGCCGTGATCCTGGGCGCCTACGCTGGCCTCTTCTTCAACATCATGGTGACCCGGACGTCGACGCCTCTCTCGGGCGGCGAGTCCAGGTTCGCTCTCCGTTTCTTCTTCATCGTCATCACCAACTGCGTGTGCTGGCTCCCCATTGCGTGCGTCAAGGCGGCTGCGCTGGCGAACATCGAGGTCCACTGTGAGTGAAGCTGTGGTAGGCACTGGTAGACACGCAAAAAAATGAGCGGGATGTAAAGTCAGAAGAAAATCGTAAGTGACGAAGAAATTAGGGGGAAAAGGCTGGATGTAAGATGGAAACATAACTAAATAACGTTGAAATAACGTGTAAATTTAAAAACGCTTGACACAAAATTGGGTTAATTCAAAAGTGAGATTACAGGTTGATCTTCATTGAGAAAAAAATAAATGTCTTTAATTCTATTTTGTGTATAATGTATTTTTCTGTCATTTTATTAATATAGTAGTGTTTTTTTTTTTTTTCATTAACAGCGATAGGATTCTTGGATTATGCTACGTTTCTGCTGCATTCACCTTGTGCTGCGATGTTAACAAAATCACTTTAGGCACGTGGAATTGCGGATGCATCGTCTTTGGAAAAATACGTTATACTACACGATCCATTCAGTTATTTTTTTTTTTTTCATATTGAAAGAAGGAGTGACTCCACGTTAGAGTAAAGTACAAAATGATAGTAACAATAACAATACAAAATAGTTACCGAACGGTGCAAACATAGCTTCCCACCACCGAATTCCTCCATACAAACAAGCCTCATCATGAAGGAAAAAAATCATTCACTATCTAAAGCTTCTTCTCTCACAACAACTCCCCAAGCCACATCATTAAAAAAAGTCACTCGTTATCTAAACCTTCCTGTCTTTTACGCTAAAGCTTTTCCCTTACCAGCTGGAGTGTACGCCTGGCTCGTGGTCCTCGTCCTGCCCATCAACTCGGCCATAAACCCGATTTTGTACACTTTCTCGACGTCGAAGTTCCAGAGTCAGATGTCGACGTTACGCTCCGTTTTCCGCGCGGCGCGCAACAGGCAAGATTCGGGTTAGCATATTAGAGTTGATCTTTTTTACGTTTCTTAAATTTGACCGTCTTCATGTGTATTCTCATTTTCTTTTAGAAGTGTGTAGTATGGAACGAAGTCGATTTCCTAAATTTGAGTGTCGTCATGTGTATTTTTTATTTAGAAATGTATAGTTTGGGACGAAGTCGATTTGTTAATAATTCGTAGTTATGACTGGGATAATGTTGTTCTTTATGTTTTCGTTGCTGTGTTATTATTTTTGTTCAATCACACTCTGCTCTATCAAAATATTCTAGAAGGCTTCTGTTTCTCCAAATATTCAGATTAGGTCTGTAAAGGTACGAGTCATTCATGCTTTGATGAAATGAGACAAATGTACATACACACACAGGCACTCATTTTACTACCAGAAAAAAAGCATATTTTTGCTTGAGATGAATTGAATCTTTACCAATTTGAATATATATACCTGAATATTCCTGCTTGAGATGGAATTGACTCTTTATTTATGTGAATATTAATGTCTGAGATAAAGTAGAATCCGGGTCAATAAACGGTCTCATTCTCCCAGCAACGGACACGGACGTCCTCCGGTACTCCTCGAGTCGCAGCTGGGGTAGCACGGCGCAGTACATCGTGAACCACGCCCACCTGCCGCCCCTGCGCGCCCACAACGGCTCGCAGAACGGCCCTGCGGTTCTCATTCGTGAGAGGGTCGACCGCCGCGCCTCCGCCCACGGGTTTTGTCAGCGGAGATCGACATGCGACAGCAGCTGTGGCCTCAAGGATCCTTTGGCCAAAGACGCGCCGTCTTCCAACGGAATAGCGTCTCCCGAGAAGGACCTGAGCCCCGGCCGGCACCTCACCCTCAGCGCGAAAGTGAGTCAGGTGAGGTCCGCTTCTCTACGAGAGAGGGCCAACGACGTCAGCACAAGTCCCGGCTCTAGAGGTCGCCTGCCCCTTTTCAAGCTGGAACTTGGAGGAAGGCGAACTCCCCCGAGCACTGAAGCCAGCTGCCGAGAGGCGGAGGGCGAACACACCCCGGCAGACGGTCAAGAATACAAGGATATTTGTCTCGAGGCCCACCTTTCCAGCCACAAAACGCCACAGCCCAGGGAGATTATCGCGCCCCCGGAATCGTCGTCGAACGTCGAGGGAGCGCCCATCTACGTCGGCTGCTGCGCCACCTCGTCCTCGGATAACCAAAATGCCGACGTCCTGCGTTTGAATCTGACACTCTGCTACAACTCAGACGCCACGCAGCCTCCACGTCGCACGAGTTCTTCTTCAGGAATCAGACGCAACTCAGATACGAAATATTCCCTCCCGTCGGCAAGGGCCAAGACCACGAGTGCGGCCCACACAGTGCCAGAGACTAACCAAACCCCATGGCATTCTCCTTTTCCTATAGTGACGTCACTCGCGCCACTTCCAAGACGTTCATCATGGTCGGAATTTTCGTCCTCAGTCTCCGCGTCCCGGGATTAGCTTTCGTAATGTGGTTGTGTGTTGCCTCTCCAGCTTATGGTCCTCTGTTGATGTATGTATTTATATGTATGTGTTTGAGTATGTTTTATGTATATGCGAAATGTCCCAGAGAAACAACGCTGGATTCCTTTGTCAAAGAGACGTTCAGAAAGGGAAAAAGATAACCTTGTGTTTATTTTATGCTGATTCACGCATACTCAAAATGAGGATAGATGATGGTATCTTAAATCCCTTTCCGTTTGGCAGTGTTTCATCTGATGTGCGTGTACCTGTTTACACTGTACTGTGCTTAGGTTTTTGTTATATATGTATGTGTATAACAACAGTTTCAAAATGTCCATCATCTCTAGTATCGTTTTATGATGTCATAATTTCATACAACGAATTTTTTTAATAATGATATTTCTGTTGTGTGATTTTTGTTTCTCAATCATCGTGTTTCATTGTAGCTTCTACAAAACTGATGAAAATGTGCATTATAATCATATCGAATCATATATTTTTATAATTTTCTTATATCAAAGGCATTTTCCATTATCAGCCGGCCCTCTTTTTTATGAAAAGCCAATATTATACAAATATCTGTATAGGAAGGGCTTAGTAATCATGTAATGGTCAGTAACAGCGCCATATATATATATATATATATATATATATATATATATATATATAAATATATGTGTGTGTATGTATGTATGTATGTATGTATATATATATATATATATATATATATATATATATGTATATATGTGTATATATATATATATATATATATATATATGTATATATATATATATATATATATATATATATATATATATATATATATGTGTGTGTGTGTGTGTGTGTGTGTGTGTGTGTGTGTGTGTGTGTGTGTGTGTGTGTGTATTAATCTATCTATCTATATGTGTGCGTATTTATATATGCATACATATATGTATGTACACACACATATATATATATATATATATATATATATATATATATATATATATATATATATTACATCTATCAAACTACCTACCTATTTGTCTTTTTCCCTAGAATGTGAACTAAAGCAGTAAATATTTGAACTTTGTCCAAAAGAAAGTTAACATTGCTGTAACTGACATTACGATGTTCCATGACAGACCGAAATCAAAATGTAGTCTAGATATTGTTCTAGGTATGCCTGTTTAGCAAATACAGATTTATTTTTCTCACAGTTCGAATAGAGATATTTACTCCGTGTATATTTTTTTACCTGAACATAGAAATGCTTCAGACGCATCGCTTTTTCGTCGTCCTCCGCCTACAGTGGAAGGGAGAAAAGCCCGATAGACGGTGGAAAATCGATTCGTCTGAAACAGGCCGCACAAAATGTTGTACTTCTTGATCATAATTCAGTAGTGTAGAGCATTTGAGAAAG
The DNA here is from genome assembly GCF_019202785.1 of Penaeus chinensis. Classification (NCBI taxonomy): domain Eukaryota; kingdom Metazoa; phylum Arthropoda; class Malacostraca; order Decapoda; family Penaeidae; genus Penaeus; species Penaeus chinensis. The sequence goes on along the minus strand of NC_061850.1, from coordinate 30,572,463 downwards.
AAAATTGAGAAAATGCATTTAAAAACATTTAAATGGACGAAAGAAAGAAACAAGAAAGTACATAAAGCCTGTCCGTAAACAATTTCAGCGTGGCAGTCCAGGTAATAATTTTGTTCAGTTAATTTTATTCTACGAGATAGGACCATCCGTGTCTGTCTTTTTTTTGTCTTGTGCTGCCTTGTGTGGTGATCTGGATGCTGCAGATCGTTATTAAGCAAACGTCTTCCTGTTGTTATAATATATTTTTAAGATGTGGTTTATATATTATTACCTCATATATGTACCTGCGAAATATTTCCGTTTTTGAATATGTTATCATTATGAGTATATATGTATATATATATATATATATATATATATATATATATATATACATATACATATACATATACATATACATATACACACACAGACACACAGACACACACACACACACACACACACACACACACACACACACACATCTGTGTGAGTGTGTGATATATCCAAACTTTCGGATATATTTCAACGCGGCGGGAGAGCGGCAGAGGGCGAGCCACTCCTGGAGGAGAGGCGGCAACACGTGAGCGAGGAAGGGAACGCAGGAGGCCGAGTGCGAGGCGAGGACGAGAAGGCGCTGGGGAAGAGGGGAGAGTGGAGGGCTTGGGGAGGACCGGGAGAGGCTAATGATGGGGATTTACATACATGCATACGCACGTACGTACTTACATAAACACACATACATACACACTCATTATATATATATATATATATATATATATATATATATATATATATATATATATATATATATTTATTTATATTCAATTCATTTACCTATCTGTTTCTATGCGTGTCTGTGTGGTTTTGCAACATCAGCTGTGCATCGTATTAAAGGGTAATAAAATCCCTGTGTCTTTCCATCCATTCATTTAAAAAAGAACAATAAATAAGTACATATGACCCTCACGTCTATTTTCACACAGCAATGTTCAGAAAGCATATGCATGCATGAATATATGTAAAATATCACTTTAGTTACACATATACACTAACATAAGCCTTAGTCTCCTCTCTTTTTTGACGAAAAATTGGGCATTTAATAAATATATCGTTTTTACCTTTATTTGATTTCTTTATTATCCTTTACATTAGGATATATTCTTCAATATTCATCATACAGAGATATAACGATGCAAATTTTGATTTATTTTCCGTTTTTTGTCTTTGTACAATTAATGCATCTTGTATTTTCTATGTCAGGATACCTTTGTGGTCATGCACTACAGTTCGGTTTTTTATGTAAGCATGCACTATGCCAGTCACTGTATCCACCATAGAAATATAAATAAAACATTCTATCACAGTCAACAATAGTGAGAAAGTGAGTCACACTGGCGGCAGTGTCTCGCAGACACAGAGAGGCACTACTTTTATAATCCTTCCCTGGGAAGGAATCCTGCCCTGGGAGCGATCGCCGCCCCCGCGACCTCCTCAGGCGGGCACATTGCTGCAGTCCCTCTGCGCGGCGCCCTCGGACATGCTGAGGCTGAGGCTGACGGAGGACACGGGCTCCAGGCGGAAGCTGAGGACGCACCTGTAGTCGCCGGCGAAGTCCGAGATGAAGCCCGTGAAGACCAGGTACGAGCGGGGCATTTGGTACCTGTTGGCCAGCACGAACACGCTCTCGCTGCCCTGCGCCCCGGCGGGGAGCTCCCAGCTGCGGGCACGGCGGGTTATGGTCGGGTCGGTTTCAAAATAGATATTTCTCAGTACTTCAGGATAAGTGAAAAAAATGAAGCTAATAATTAAAATATAAGCAAAATGCGTCACAAACTCAGTGTCAACACTAGCATCATCCACAACCAAAGACTCACTCCACGTAGTAATCCCAGAGGTGCGTCGTCTCGTTGGTGAAGGCGTCCGAGACGTTGCACAGGATGTACCCGCACTCCCGGAAGGGCATCGCCATCTTCCCGTCGGTCACCTGGAAATCAAGAGAAGAACGGCATTATTCACAACTGTACGAGTTCTGGCTCGTGATCTTTGACACACACTGTACTGGTTCCTTATCCTAGTATTATAAAATTTAGTTTTATCTTAAACTAATCTTGTGCTTGTCAAGTGAAACACAGTAGAGTTGTAATTGGAAAGCAGCAAGTGACAAACTTATTTTACGCTGCAGAATACTCACTGACTTACAGAAAAAGAAAAGAAGGGAGGGAAAATATATATAGGATATAACTAAATATACACAAAGTATTTTTTTCAGCTGACTCACTGAGTGCATCCACCAGTGAGTCTCAGCACCAAGAGCATACGTTTATGTCGGTTAGATCATGCTTGTGTTCACATTTCATGAGTATGTTTGCTTGCGTATGGGGCCGTGCATGTATGAGTACGTGCGGGCATGCGTTCGTAAGTGTGTGAGTGAGAGTGAGTGAGTGAATGGTGAGTAAGTAAGTGAGCGAGTGAGTGAGTAAGTGAGTGGGTGAGTGAGTAAGTGAGTGGGTGAGTGAGTAAGTGAGTGGGTGAGTGAGTGAGTAAGAGAGTATGTAAGTAACACGGTGGATGAGTAAGTAAATGAGTGGGTGTGTGAGTGAGTGAGTAAGAGTGAGAGTGAGTGTGTGTGAGTATTAATTTAGGAAAGACTGAAGTTCCTCAATTTATTCGTTTTCAAATTTACAAAGGAGTTTATCTTTCCTTAATATTTACATTTACGTTGATTTTCTTGATAAACGTTTACGCCCGTTACCTATACGCATTCAAAAAATCCTTCCACCAGGTAATAAAACATATATATACAAATATATAAAGAAAAAGAAGGATCGAGCAACAGGCAACCTCTCAGGATCCGTCAATCACACCCAGTTGTCATTTTCTCGTCAGTGACAATCGCTGCAAGTGTCATACTTTCTGAACTGTCACACTTTAACCCCCGACCTGCTACTTACACCATCTTGCATAGTTGTTAGTCATGTTACCAGCGTTACAGTTGTTATTCACTCACACGTCGATATTTGCGATGCGTTAGAATATTGATTTCATATTTCATGCGTATCACATCTTCCTACTTATCAGAACTTTATACTTATAACTTTCATACTTTATACATCTTGATACTTATAACTTTCGTCCTTATACATCTTGATACTTATCTCTTCTTCTAACATATAACTTTCACACTTGTCATGCGTTCAAGCCTGTCACATCACTTTCCTACTTATCATACTTTCCATAATCATAACACGCCTATGCTCATCGCATCTTAATGATCACATATCGCGTCAAGCACAATATGTACCTGAATATCAACGTACCTTCCGCCAAATTGACCGACCCTTCTGCCTGCCGTCAAGCCTTATTCAAGAACCACATCTCACACTGCGTGGGTTATGGCGTCAGAGCCGTCGCTCGTAACGTCGCGCCATTACACCTCAGCGGCA
>NC_061850.1:30546538-30549038 GCF_019202785.1 Penaeus chinensis | reverse complement strand
TTTGGACTATTGGAAACGGTTACTCATATTACGAGGTCATACGCGAAATTACCGTTACTTCTGCAATACCATTTGGTAAATAAAAGACGTAGAAGCTATATAAATGCAGTTCTTTTTTCACTAGAAATATATGTTATTTATAAAGTCCCATATAGATTTTAAATTTCTGTGTTATTTAACTAATTATGTAATTACCCCACACGTACGGAAAATAGTAAGGCCGTAATTATCGTAGATGATCGTTTATCTCTCCAAAGTGTAGTTAGTGTTGGTGGTGATAATGATGATTAAAGTAGAGGTAATTATGGTGATCATCGTGAAGAAAACAACAATACAGTGTCCACACGACAGCACGAAAGCGAGATTATGATACTAGTAATTATTATGATGATACTGCTGTACGGAATAGTCCGCCGCTTGATATGTATACGACCAATTTCCTGCTGTGTGTTTCCAATATACCCTTTCTGGAACAAACGCCATATATTTTAGATTTTTTGCTCTTTCAGTGCATGTTGTTGGATTTTCAAACCTATTTTCCACGTCCGGGTTCCTTTACTTGTTGACTTTCTTTATCAAGTGTCTGTGATATATATATATATATATATATATATATATATATATATATATATACGACCTACTTTCGATGTTATGTATGATCTCGCTAACTTTGATCTTCATGTATCCAGCTGACCTACAAATTATATTTCGCCAAAGCACTACTCAACTATCGTTTTGATATACATGGTAGAACTGGGAGTTCTTTCTGTCCTTAAGATAGCGACTGTAGATTCACCAAAATGAGAGTAAACAAAAGTCCGTGTTTATTCTATCACTAAAATCGAGGAGATTCCCTTTACGACGCCGTGCATCACGCCACGAGAGAGGCCGCCCACGCCACACGCACCGGCTTGGGGCCACGCCGGATGAGGCAATCAATGGACTCTGCTCCCGAAAACAAATCATTAGGTGTCGACCGCTGTGCCTGACCGCTGTGCATGACCGCTGACCTTTCCCTTCTGCTACTTTACATGCTTCCTTCACGTGCATTTCCTTCTTACTGTACGTTTGCCACGCGTTTTGGTCCAGAAATTGTATATACACTTTTTTGTCAATTTATTTTTATTTCTTTTTATCTCTCCCTGTTTCCTTTTGCTTTTTTGCCTTTGAATTTATGCATATAGCTATTCCATAATCTGCATGATTTGCATTTTATAATCTTTTAATTAATTGATTGATTGATTGATATATCATCATTACTTTTATATTCAGCTACTTCATTAGCATGTTGTTTATTTCCTCAGTTTTATTTATTATTTCATCATTATTATTATTATTATTTCTAAATGTTTCCCCCCCCCCTATTTAATTCATTTATTTATTACTATTTTTCCTTTACACATCAGGTCCCTATTAAACCTCGCCCGTCATGTCCACAGGTGTCATGCCCGGGGGTGTGGCTGCCGGGGCGGGGGCGCTGCTCCCTCTCCGTGTGTCTCCTTGGCTTCCACACGCGGACCAACAAGCTGCCGCCTGTCTTCCCGCTCCTCTACCACGAGAAGTTCAAGTTCGAAAGGGTGAGTATCTGGCCGGGGAGGGGGTGGCGGTGGGAAGAGCCAGGGGGTAGGGGGTAGAGAGAGAGAGAGAGAGAGAGAGAGAGAGAGAGAGAGAGAGAGAGAGAGAGAGAGAGAGAGAGAGAGAGAGAGACAGAGAGAGAGAGAGAGAGAGAGAGAGAGAGAGAGAGAGAGAGAGAGAGAGAGAGAGAGAGAGAGAAAGAGAAAAAGAGAGAGAGTGAAAGAGAGACAGAGAGAAAAAGAGAGACAGAGAGAGAGAGAGAGAGAGAGAGGGGGGGGGGGGGAAGAGAGAGAGAGAGAGAGAGAGAGAGAGAGAGAGAGAGAGAGAGAGAGAGAGAGAGAGAGAGAGAGAGAGAGAGAGAGAGAAAGAGAGCCAGAGAGAGAGAGAGAGAGAGAGAGAGAGAGAGAGAGAGAGAGAGAGAGAGAGAGAGAGAGAGAGAGAGAGAGAAAGAGAGAGAGAGAGTGAAAGAGAGAGAGAGAGAAAGAGAGAGAGAGGGAGAGAGAGAGAGAGAGAGAGAGAGAGAGAAAGGGGGGGAGAAAGAGAGAGAGAGAGAGAGAGAGAGAGAGAGAGAGAGAAAGAGAAAGAGAAAGAGAAAGAGAAAGAGACAGAGAGAGAGAGAGAGAGAGAGAGAGAGAGGGGGGGGGGGGGAAGAGAGAGAGAGAGAGAGATAGAGAGAGAGAGGGGGGGGGGAGAAAGAGAGAGAGAGAGAGAGAGAGAGAGAGAGAGAGAGAGAGAGAGAGAGAGAGAGAGAGAGAGAGAGAGAGATTCCACATGCAAGGGGGGAGGTGAGAGAGGAGGGAGACAGGAAGTGAGAATGAGCGAGAGAGAGAGGGGGGGGGGGGAAGAAAGAGAGAGAGAGAGAGAGAGAGAGAGAGAGAGAGAGAGAGAGAGAGAGAGAGAGAGAGAGAGAGAGAGGGAGAGGGGG
>NC_061850.1:30544781-30546438 GCF_019202785.1 Penaeus chinensis | reverse complement strand
TCTCTCTCTGTCTCTCTCTTTGTCTCTCTCTCTCTGTCTCTCTCTCTTTCTCTTTCTCTTTCTCTTACTCTCTCTCTCTCTCTCTCTCTCTCTCTCTCTCTCTCTCTCTCTCTCTCTCTCTCTCTCTCTCTCTCTCTCTCTCTCTCTCTCTCTCTCTCTGTCTCTCTCTCTCTCTCTGTCTCTCTCTCTCTCTCTATCTCTCTCTCTCTCTCTATCTCTCTCTCTCAGTTTGTCTGTCTGTCTGTCTGTCTTTATCGTTCCATAAATCTAGGCTTATCTACTAACGTCGTAGAAAAAAATAAGCAGGAATGGACGTTGACAACAGAGTTTCTGATCGAGGCATATCGTGATGTAATATCGGTGTGAAATGTTCCTGTCCGTATCGTGAACTGCTCTTGTCATAATATTTTTTTTTCTTGTAGGAAATTCTTACGTATGTGCCATAAGTCTGTTCTCATTTTTTTTTTTTTTTTTTTTAAATACTGGGAGACGTGACGAGGTAGAATTCTTCTCACGAAGATCTGCCCCGTGTTGTCGGATAGTTTTGTATAATAACTCTTTTTATGTATCTCTCTCTAAGACGGTTTTTAGAGTATTCATTAAACAACATTATCAGTATTTTTTTTTTAAAGACATTTCTCCTATTTGGTTTTGATTTTTAGGCACACCTGGGTAGAGAGGTGCGGGGATGTTGACGCGGGAAGGAATCTGCTCACCTTGTTGCCAGATTACAGAGCTGTTGTTAAGGATCTTTTGGTGAAAATGGTGCTTCTTGTCGTCGAATTAATTGCACTTGTTTAATCGAATTCCTCAGTTTCAAATGGGTAACGGAAGGACATTTTATATTCATCACCACACTGTTTATTTACAAAAAATGTTTTATGTTGGTAAATTTTTATTTATTTTTTTTTTTCGCAAAACAGTATTAGTTACGTCTTCGCTTATTTGATAGTTTAGTGTTATATTTTTAAATAAAGTTTTACGGAGAGGATATAAAGTAGGATATTTATGTAGGTGACCTGAACTGAGTGTTGTTGCCCGGGAGGGGCCTGGGAGGGGCAGGGAAACCACAATAAACCGCTCTTTAAACAGAGACTCACGTTTGTTCCGTGTCGTTCCAGGTACTACCACCACCACTACCCCTGGGAGGACTGTCCCCTGTGCTACCCGGACTACCCTTATCTCCCACGATACCCACATCTTGCTCGGTACTACAATGCCCATGGCCTCCGCCACTCACACCGCTAGCCTCCCCTTCCACCATCACCGCCGATGACGTCACACTACCACCACCGATGACGTCATAACACCACCACCTCCGATGACGTCATAAAGACCGTTGGCTGTGATGACGTCAGGCCCTCCATTCACTTGCGCGTTATTGTTGTTTGTTTTCCTCGGGTTAGTTTTTTTCCCAGAACTGTGTTTCGTCAGACTTGAATTAGTAATTTTTACGCGAGGAAAAAAGTCTGTTGAAAACTTGTCATGCAACTTTGCTCTCTGGTCTGAAAGCTGCCACTAGACCGCGCTAGAAATCATTACAGACCGCAGGAGAGGTCTAAGTTTTTATTCTGAAGTTGAATCTCTTGCAGAAGATCGATCAGTAATAATTATGAGAATCTCCACTCGAACTCGATTTCGAATTTGCGTGAACCCG